>NC_090227.1:39170004-39262504 GCF_024489055.1 Chanodichthys erythropterus | reverse complement strand
TAATTATTGTTGATGCATTTCATTTTTCCAGGAGCTCAATGCTTCTACCTTAAAATTAAATGCTAACAGTATTTGTAAATTAATTGCACAAATTATTACATTATTTGCTAACTGCATTCTTCTAATATTGTAATTTTGACATGCATTCTCTGTAAAGCTGCTTTGAAACGATATGTATTGTGAAAAGCGCTATACAAAGAAATGTGAATTGAATTTAATTGAAATTTCAATTTCAAAAAAATGTTGTTCCTTTGAACTTTCTATTTATCAAAGAAAAAAAAGTGTCACAGTTTCCACAAATATATCATGTTTTCATGTTATCATGTTTTCAACACTGATAATAAGGATGTTTCTTGAGCAGCAAATCAGCATATTAGAATGATTTCTGAAGGATCATGTGACACTGAAGACTTAAGTAATAATGCTGAAATCTTTGCCCTCACAAGAATAAGTTACATTTTTAAATGAAGCAATGTGAATACTTTATGTGCACCAAAAAAACAAAATAACGACTTTATTCAACAATATCTAGTGATGAGCGATTTCAAAACACCACTTCATGAAGCTTCAAAGCTTTACGAATCAGTGGTCCAGAGCGCGTATCAAACTACCATAGTCACATGATTTCATTAAACAAGGCTTCGCTATGTCATAAGCGTTTCAAAATTTCAATGATTCACCACTGGGGGGCGTGACTTTGGCAGTTTGATACACGCTCCGAACCACTGATTCGAAACAAAAGATTCGTAAAGCTTCGAAGCTTCATGAAGCAGTGTTTTGAAATCGCCCATCACTAGATATTGTTGAATAAAGTCGTTATTTTGCTTTTTGGCACAAAAAGTATTCTAGTCACTTCATAACATTAATGTTGAACCACTGTAGTCACATGAACTTTTAAATATGTCTTTAGTAGATTTAAGCATCTGAAAGTGTTAATGATCTTGTTGTCAATGCAGGCCTCACTGATCGGATTTCATCAAAAATATCTTAATTTGTGTTCAGAAGATGAATGAAGGTCTTATGGGTGTGGAACAACATGAGGGTGAGTAATTAATGACAGAATTTTCATTTTTGGGTGAACTAACCCTTTAATAAATGCTGTAAAAATATATTGGTCATTGTTAGTTTATGTTAGTGAGTGCATTAACTAATGTTAACTAATGAGATATATATATATATATATATATATACACACCCACACAGTATAAATGAATTAAATAGCTCATTAAAAGTAAGTAGTCTTCCTCACCAGGAAAAGAGCTAGACCTAAATGCTTACTGACCAGGACATGAAGACTGAAGGTCAAGTTCACCCTCAAGCACATCCTGATCTATCCCAACAGTAGCAATTAGTACAAAAACTCACATTAACATGGAGGAGATGTGATACTTGACACTTTGTTGTCGCACCTAGTTAGTACACAGTGTGAAGCCAGCTACAGACGACTCTACTGAGGCGCAAGGGCCAGTCCAGAGAGTGAGCTCAGCTTCCTGTGTTTGATCCTTACTCATAAGTCTATACGCTTTTCAAATCTTCTCAAAGAGTATTTGAGAGTCTGAGTGGACACAATCAACACTGCACATTAGTATGTGTGTCACAAAATAAATAGCAAGGCTAACACGAATACTTCAGCTAATGCTTCATAAACAGTTTAATTGCTTCTGGCTGAGGTCTACAGCATACACTTCCCTTTCTCACGCTGCACAGCAGTAATATGAGGACAGTGTTACATTGTCAGCTGAAAGGGCACACATTAAAACAGTCAGAGCGGGGCAGGTAGCGCGACTGCGAGGAAAACTGAAGACTGATTATGTCTGAAGCAGCACTGCACCTGAAAATGACTGAATAGTGTGGCTGTTCGACCTGCAATGGCTAAAAGAAAAGACCCTGGTAAGTCGCTCCTTTCCCCTGGACCCAGCGTGACGTAACAGGTGTTTTGTAGAAGCGGTTAATGGACTCTAGCATGTTCAACCTTCCCAACAAAAGCAGCACTGACTGATAGATATAAAGGAACAAGGTGTGGCTGCATATCTGTGAGAGAGAGAAAAAAGGGGAGGAAAACACACAAAAGCAGCCAGAGAGTTTGTTTTGAAGTAGAAGAGAAGAAAAGAAAGAGCTAACAAAAAGTATCATAGTACTACTATGGTTTTAGGACATGTACCATGCTATTCTTTGAAGTATCTTGTTGCTCCATTAAAGGGGTGGTTGATTATGATTTCACTTTTTTAACTTTAGTTAGTGTGTAATGTTGCTGTTTGAGCATAAACAACATCTGCAAAGTCATCTCCACAGCAACTACATAAATGTATCCACTAACCGTTCAGAAACGTCCAGTTTCATTCTAAAAGTTGTAACTTCTTCCTGAGTCTCTCCATCAGTGTCGACTCCGGTTTGAACAATGTAAGGCTGAACACCGTTACTGACAATCAGCATTTAGACTGCGTGAGATTCTCCAGCTTTGTTGTTGAGCAACCGAAGCATGAGCTGTTAAAGCTCCGCCCTCATTCGGAAAGTGGGCCGGGAGCAGCAGCTCATTTGCATTTAAAGGGACACACACAAACTGCATGTTTTTGCTCACACCCACAAAGGGGCAAATTTGACAAGCTATAATAAATGATCTGTGGGGTATTTGCTGAAACTTCACAGACACATTCTGGGGACACCAGAGACTTATATTATAGGTCCCGTTTAAAATATTTAAATAGGCCTACAAGTACACTAGTGTTCAAATACAAGTATGCATAAATTGATCAAAAATAAAAATCTCACCAGCCCCAAAGGTTTGAATGGTAGTGTGTGCAAAGTCATAGGCTTGAAATAAGCAATACTAAAATTTAGGTGACGCTGATGAGTTTTATACCCTCAGGAAGACAGATAGGACCCAGGCAGAGAGTTTTATGACAACTGGAGACTCTTGACAGTGAACATTTGAAGACTAAACACGGCCATCAGCGTGTGCTGGATAGTATTGAAAACATATGGAGGAAGCTCAGTCTGAGAGGCAGTTTGTGTTCGTTTTGAGTTACTGTCTTCCCATTTCCCTTTGTGACTTTAGGAGCCACCTGGGAGCAAGAGAGCGAGCCACACACACACACACACACACATACACACCTTGTGCCTTGTCTCCCTTCCTTCCTATTACTGTTTCTCTGTTTTTCTGTTTTCTAATTACCCTCCAATCAATTTTGAAAATTTAGTTTGATATAATGTTGAAAACAGTTGTGCTACTTAATATATGTATGTATGTATGTATGTATGTATGTATGTATGTATGTATGTATGTATGTATGTATGTATATATGTATGTATATATGTATATATATATATATATATATATATATATATATATTTTTTTTTTTTTTTTTTTTATGGAAACTGTAATAGATTTTTCCAGGATTCTTTGATGAATATAAAGTTCAAAAGAACAGCATTTATCTGAAAAATTATTAGAATTTTTTTTTTACTGTCACTTTTGATTAGTTGAATGTGTCATTGCTAAATAAACATATTTATTTCAATTAAAAAAAAAAAAATTAAATCATTCTGAAACTTGCTAATTTATAGTAAAGCACCTAGAGGAAGGTGTGTCAAAAAGCGGTACTTCTTTCTTCCAAAGAACACAAAAGAAAATAGATTTTCCAATACAATAAAAAATAAATAGGAACTGGGGCTGTCATGCTGCAAAAATAAGCACTATAAATCACCATAAAAAATAGTTCAAGTGATTTCACATGGTCTGTGAGGAACAAGACCAAATTTAAACCTTTTTCTGCTGAAATCTTCTCCGTCATAACTCTTAAATTTAATTTGTTTCTCACATTCAATTTAAAAATGGCAAATCAAGACGTCATGCCAGGTTTGCCGTCATCACGTCAAACAACACTGTTTCATGTGCGTCTCGTCACTAATGTCACTGATGCTTGCTGTGCCATATTTAAATGAGATGTAAGACTTTCTGCTAAATATCTTTACAACAACAGAGTCAGTAAAATGGCATATGGATAATCACATTTGCATTTTTGTGTGAACTTAACCTTTAATACTGCATTCTAAGCTGCATTCTTAAAGGGATAGTTCACCCAAAAATGAAAATTCTGTCATCATTTGCTCAGCCTCAGGTTATTGCAAACCTGTATACATTTCTTTGTACTGCTAAATGCAAAAGAAGATATTTTGAAGAAAGTTTGTAACCAGGTCGCTTTGGGCCACCATTGACTGCCATAGTAGGGAAAAATATACTATGGCAGTCAATGCTGGCCCAAAGCAGCCGGGTTACAAACTTTCTTCAAAATATCTTTCTTTGTTTTTCAACAATTAACTTGAAACAATCTACGGGTGAATAAATGATTACAGAAATTTCATTTTTGGGTGAACTATCCCTTTAAGTGCATGCCAGGGTTGTTATTGTAAACTAAAACTGCAACTATTACATAAAACAAAAATAAAGATGAAAACAAAAATTAAATATGTTTCCTTGGCAACTACCTGAAATAAATTTAAGGTGAAGTACTGAACTAAAAAAATAAATTAAAGCTAAATAGAGATGTTAAAAATCACTAAAAATGACTAAAGAATATCACAAAATTACTAAATCATAAAGAAATAAATTAATTTAAAAAATGTAAGGGTTAGTTCACCAAAAAATGTAAATTCTGTCATCATTTACTCACCCTCATGTCATTCCAAACCCGTAAGACTTTCATTAATCTTCGGAACACAAATGAAGATATTTTTTAATGAAATCTGAGAGCTTTCTGTCCCTCCATTGACAGCTATGCAACTACCACTTTGAAAAAAAATATATATCTTCATTTGTGAGTAAATGATGAGGGTGAGTAAATGATGACAGATTTTTCATTTTTGGGTGAACTATCCCTACTGTAGTATATAAATAATACTAAAATAACACTTGCGCATGCTATGTCAATTGCCAGATTGCCAGGTCATATTGTAAAATGCAACTGAAACTTGTTCTTACGCCAAAGTCATGTGCAAAATAGTTTATCACAACTCAAGTCCAGTCAGCAGTCTGGAACTGATAACAGCCTCAGTGCTTGACAGGGAACAAGGGTGTTTTGACAATAGCTGCCATAAGCTAGATACTATTACACTACTAATAGTGTCTCTTGAATTGAAGACGATGAAGTCATAAAGTTTCTTGCCAGGAGTTTCAGTGATAAAAATCACCATTTGAACTTATATTGTTGCTCTAATGCACATTTTCAGAGTGTGTGCACTCAAAAATCACATCTGAGCAAGTGTAGTGTCATGTCCAACAGATCTCGTCAATGGATGACAGTAAAAAAGTGCTTTGATTCCATACTTTATTCTGTAAAGATACACCAGATGGAGCGAATGGATTCAGGAGGAATAAAGACATAAAAAAGGAGCGCGGAGAGACACGTCTAAATACTCCCCATAGGGCTAGGAACATTCCTGCAAGATTGAAACGTGGGAACGGGTTGAAAGGCGCACCCCTACATGAGCGTGACCGTGTGTATGTTTATACTGCTGATCTGTGCAGGAATTCATAAGGCTCCACACATAGTTCAGCCCACTTTACATTCCCATCATCGTTCAAAGCGCGCGGACAGGGGAGGAGAAGTGACGATGGCTCATCCTCGTTCACTGTTGGAGAATGAAACACGGCCGACGTCTGCGGCCAAAGCCTCGTTCTCTCACGCAGGCTAATTTATAACCCTGACCTCGTTCATGAGAAAAAGGCTGTTCTGTTTAAGAAAACCCCTATCAATCTCTCACTCTCTCACACAGGCCACAAAGTCCTTTGAATCGCTACGAGACAATGAGCCTCTCGGGGGAATTTCTTTGTTAGCGTGACCAAAACGTGTAACTATGTCAGACTGATAAAATCAACACAGGAAGAGAAAGAGATATACTGAAAGAGAAACAGACTAGCTGAGGTAATGGTCGTCTGAAAGGTATGTCACGATTGCTGCATGAACCAGAATCAGGATGCACAAAAACCAAACAGAGGTGCACCTAACACTTTCATTCACATGCTTTTGGATCTTCTCTCCCTTATTTCTCTTTCTCACCGTCTGCGGGTCTGGCCATCTCTCATCCCTAATCGGACAATCTCTCCCTCTCCCACGATGATAAGAGCTCCACTGTTCTTCAGAGAAAACAGGCTATTTCCCTCCCTCTCTCTCTCTCCAGTGGTGTGTAGCGCAACTCTCCTGACATCCAGGAACACAACAGTCAACACCCTACTGTCATTACTCTTCATTTTCACAGTGAGCATCTGTGTGTGGCGTCCCTACAGACACTGCAATGTACAGCATGAGACACAAACTCATGGTGGGATAAACATATACGTGGTTAAAAAAAACACACAAATCCACCAGCATTTAAAATCTGCTGACACTGACTTAAATATTTGGAGATAAATACAAGTCACATCATTTTTCTAACTGCATGCAATATAATACAGCATCAAAGCAAGCAGCGAGCAACAGGACATTTCATATGTGGATTGCTTTTTAATCATGTGGCATCCACAGTGAATTCGCACTGAAACAAAATTCCGCTTCACATAGACTAAAGTCATTCATTTCCAATGGAGAGTAGTACAGGAGCTGCTGAGTTCAAAACATTTGCATATGCAGTTTTTTTTTGGATCCGATTTAAAGCAGAACTAAGTAACTTTTTTTACCTTCATAAATAGTTTTCTAAGTCCTTACGATGGTTAATTGATTTGTAGTGGTGTGTTTGAGGCGAGCACTAACCCCCTCTGGCACATCTACGCCAGAATACAGCACTTGCAACTTGAGCTGCACCGACCCGAAACAATCTCGCCTCATGTTCACGTTCAGGCGAGAGTGACAAAATGCTTTACGGTAATTCAAAAACAATGTATATATTATGTCTTTATAAGACAATTTCGAAAATTACCCACCTCCATAGAGTGTACTGTATTTGCAAATTACCCACCTCCTCTTTCTTGTACTGTATTTGAAAAACTACTGCGCTGGCGAGTGTTGTAGTCGTTGTAGTCTAGAGCTGCGCTTGGAGAATTTATGACAGTGTCATTCACTGAAGGAAACTGTAGGGGGAGCTTTGCGAATCTTGCTTAGTTCTGCTTTAAGCTTTAAGTGCATTAAAATATTGTAACCTTTGTGGCTAGACCGATGTGACTGCCAGACCGGGTGTGTATTCTAAACAAAACTATGAGAGTTGAGCTGAGAATTACCAATATTTTTACTCTAAAACATTATTTGTTAAAACACAATTTCTGTAAAATGGGCGGTTATGAATAATTATGTCGAGTTGTTTGTGTGTTTGATTGTTTTTTAACATCACGCCAGCTTCTTTAGTTATTGTCATGGCGAAAACAATATTTGAGTTACTAAAAATTTTAAATAAAAACTAAATAGAATTAAGACCCATTTTCACAAAAAACTAAAATGTAAAAAAAACATTTCAAGTGTAGCATCAGAATAAAAATTTCCTCAGAAGTAAAAATATTACAATCCAATAAAATATGTTTGACAGACAATAAGCACCACTAGGGGCGAAATTCAACAGTGTTATACAAATGTCGAAGACTGTGGAAAGCCGTCTTAAAGGGATAGTTCAACCAAAAAGTTGAACTACGGCTCTGTCTATTAAATGCCGCTCCATTTGAAAGCAGGCGCTTGTGATTTAGCGGTAATCAGGGAACCGGCTTTACTGACGAAATGCGCGTTACAATCACATGCGATATATCGCCCAGCCCTAATTAACTACTCACCCTCAAGTCATTCCAAAGACTTCCGTTCCATCTTCTGAACACAAATAAAGATCTTTTTGATTAAAGGTGCTACAGAGGATCTTTTCGTCGACTGAGAAACCAAAGACTGTTACTGAGTTTTTGAAATGAGCGCATGCATAAGAACAACCCCCCCTCCTTCACAGCTCATTTTAAAGGAACGCCTCCCAAAACTCGTGCACAGGTATTGGAACACGAGTGTTTGTTTACCACCGGCATTCGCTGTGTCGTGTTAGTGGATTCATTATGTCGGACTCACAGCAGGTAACTCATAATCTGCAGTTGTTACTCCCGTCTCCTGACAAAAACATTGCATGCGGCGCCTGTGGAGTGCGGAAAGTTACTGGAGCGCGCAGCCGCGCTCGTCTCTCACAAGGAACATCACGGCAGTGATTGACAAGCCAGACAGCCGTTTACGCGATCATTGGCTGATGTTTTTAAGGCCCTACCTCGTGCACAGATGATGTATATTAATATTATTCCTTTCAGTGCACCTAATAAATAGTCTTTTATCAGTTAGTAAAGACAGTTTCAAGTAATATTGCAAAAATGTATAAAACAAAACATCCTCTTTAGCACCTTTAAATCTGAGAGCTTTTGGTCTCCCCATTGACAGCTACGCAACTACCACTTTGACGCTTCAAAAAGTCCACAAAGAGATTGTAAAACTAATCAATATGAATTGAGCAGTTTTGTCCAAATTTTCTAAAGAGACAAGATCACACTATATGAGGAACAGATTGAATTTAGGCTTTTATTCACATATAAACATTGACCAGCGAACATAAACAGAAGCTCAACCGAACCTGCTTGATGCACGAGAATGAACCTCACTGGTTCTCGCACGTCAAACTAGTCTTACTCTCTCTTTGTGAACCTTTCGAAGCGTATTCCAAAGATACAATTACAACTCAATGTCAATTTCAATGTCTTGTCATTGTTTTTGTAAAAACGAATATTGTACAAAACATCTGTTCAATAATAGCAGGTGGGTGAAGGTGTACAGACTGTGGGAGCAGTTGGTGTAATGCAAACAATGCTTTACAAATATCCACCTTCTATCCCTTCCTGGTATCCTTATGCGGATAATCAAAAGCAAAAGTAACTAACTGAGAGCAGAACTTGAATTGTGTGGAAATCTGCAGGCATTCCTTGTAGATCTACTTATAGATGATCTGTGCCACAGTCTGCACGCAATTGACTTTTGCAACCATACCAAAACATGAAACTCTCTGCCCTTTCACTAAATCTGATTTTGTAATGGATAAAGGCATGCAATGAAAACTAACTAAATGGCATTCTAGGATTGACTCCATGCTGAACTCAATTAAAATTAAAACAATGACTCTACAGTTGTTGGACTTCGGCTATGGGGAACATGCACACAATCACACGAGCACACGTGAACACACGTACACGACTTCCTCTCAAGAAATTCCAGTCAGTAACAGTGGCAAGAAAGCGAGGCCCTTGGTGCTTTTGGCACAAGCGTCAGTATTAACCCCAAGCTTGGCACTCCTGTACTTTGGAGACAATCTGCAGCTTTGTCTGAGCCACAACCAGAGTGCTGACAGAAGGAGGGCAGCTCTGCACTGCAGAAACGCCTCGCTCATGAGCAGTCATTTATAAAGGGTTGCACGAGGCAAGGTACCGTTCAGTACGCCAACATCACATCTTTGAAGTGGTCCTGGAAGCAGCTTTGTTCATAGCTCAGTATGAGTTATCCTTGTCAAATTTGAGAAACGCTCACCCACAGGCCATAATTCAGTTTATATGGTCACTGTGGGCAGAAATACTTGGAGCTAGATTTGAATTTAAGGTACTTGTGAAGAGGTAAATCTCTCCACCATGGGTTACAACATAAGTATGTTTACATGATGCAGTTATAACTGAATTACAGCAGGTTTTGCATAGTTGTCAAAGCGTACATGTCCCAAAGTGTAATTGAATATTTGAAGAATAAAACACACCAAGCGCACAACATTGATAATCATATTATCTATGTCTGTGAGTCAGACTTGACTGAACTTATGATTTTAGTCAGACAAAAGACTAAATAGTTTATATAACGTTAAATAGCTGAATTATTGTTATTTTTGCATTCATATATCAGTAAGATTGACAGTAAAGTACTGACAGTAAGGTCAGTAAGATTCCTTTTTTAGAAATTAATACTTTTATTCAGCAAATACGCATTACATTGATCGAAGTGACACTAAAGTCAATTATAATGTTACAAAATCTATTTTTTAAATAAATGCTCTTGTTTTTATCTTTTTAATCATCAAAGATATTAAGCAACACAACTGTAGTCAACACTGATAATAAGAAGAAATGTTATCAAAATCATCATATTAGAATGATTTCTGAAGAATCATGTGACACTGAAGACTGGCGTAATGATGCTGGAAATTCAGCTTTGCATCACCAGAATAAATTACATTTTTAATCTATTAAAATAGGAAAGTCTTTTTAAATTGTAATAATATTTTTAATATTACTGTATTTACTGTATTATTTATCAAATAAATTCCTTGGTGAGCATAAGACTGTAGTGTATATATTAAGTCACAAGGTGTAAAATAAATGTAATATTAAAAAGTTCTAACACAAAAATATTTTGCTATAGATAGACATTCATCATATTTGTAATATAGCCTGAGGAAATGTTGGCAGAAGAAAGAAATCCTTCAATACCGAACCTTGACAAGGTCGTCATCAGTTCTTTGGATGCGAGCCCAAACGCTCAGTCAGAGGATAATGATACAGCACGGACTAATCAAGAGATCATTAGAATATCTTACTACGACTTAACCAATTAGTGAGAAGTACCCAATAAAACATCAATGATACGGCTATAATACCATAAGGTACCACCATAAAGTGATGTCAAAAAATGCAAGGTATTGCAGACCGAAGATTGAGTGAATGTAGGAATGTGTGTAGGCTACTTAAACGAGTGTAGGCATATGCGTGTGGGCGTGTGCAGACTACACCGAGCGGAAAAAGTGCGGCCCTCAAGCTCTGACCACATCAGGGCTCTCGAAGGAGGTAAGCGAGAGCTTTCTGAGAAAGAAATATTCAGAACACAAGCATTTAGAGAGGCTCAAAAACATCTCACTATTTTGAAACTAAACCCTGGACACTTGTGTGGTGCATTACGCACAACAAACCATACGGCAAAAAGTGCCTTTCAGTGGTTCAGGGTTTTTCCTGGGTCAAAAATGGTCTTCGGTGGTGGTGGATGAACATGGTTATCCACACACACAGTACAGTACCTATCCATGTGAACTGTGAGCACAGTACTGACAATAAATCCAAAATAAATGCAAAGAAACAGTTTGTAATATTAACTTATCCCATTTACTCATGAAATAAAAACATCACTGACAGGACAGAGCATAAAACAAAGTGCTTAGATTAGTGCTTAGACTTAATGCACAGATCATTTGACATACACTATCAGACTGCTTTGCTCCATCCATTGCCATGTCAATCGGATTCAATAATGCATTTAAATACAGTTGTCAATCCAGAAACTTTGCAATGTGTAGTTTGCAGGATGAAAAATATATATTATATACAGAAAGTGAGCAAAGACTCATCATAATTCGAGTTATACAAATTTGCACTCTTGCGAAAACTCCTGTTATAATCAATGAAGTTGTCTATGCTGTGCAGTGAATCTCTTATTGACATTTTGTTTATTCTTTGGTGGTTATAATGAAAGGATTCCTGAGGTTCAGAAGATTCAGACTAACTTAAAAACATCTGATTGGCATGTGCTCAACAGATATGTCTGTGATTGGCTACAAAGCTCAACGCTGCAAAAACACGTTGTAAATAGAAACCTTTGATGCTCTTCACAGAGCACTTAAAAACACTCACTGGAGCATTTTAAATCACTCAGCCATCAGCAGGTACTGCAGAAAGACAAATATCGTCACATTAAAGGATTAGTTCATTTCAGAATTAAAACTTCACGATAATTTACTCACCCCCATGTCATCCAAGATGTTTATGTCTTTCTTTCTTCAGTCGAAAAGATTATTATTTTTTTCTTCTCCATATAGTGGACTTAACTGGGGTTCAACGGGTTGAAGGACCAAAATGAGATGGAGTTTTTCAACCTACCGCATTACTTCACGCGTTACCTTTCCAACGTGATTACATAATGAAAGAATCGTGTTGAGCCATTTGAAGCTGAAAACTGCAATTTGGACCTTCAACCATTGGTAATTGAAAAATCCTGGAATGTTTTCCTCAAAAACCTTAATTTCTTTTCAACTGAAGAAAGAAGGACAAAAACATCTTGGATGACATGGGGGTGACCAAATTATCAGGAAATTTTAATTCTGAAGTGAACTAATCCTTTAAATTATCAAATAATTCTTTGGCGGAAAAAAAAATTCATTTTGGCGCCAAAATATTTTCAATGCAGGAAAAATGCATGTGCCGTTTACACTGAAATAAATTTGGTTTAGGATTTACTCGGAATCAATTTTCATTCAGAAATTGCTAGTAAAGTTGACAAATAATTACAAAGAACTGGCAAGCATCTTGAAGTAGAAAAACGGAAATAGAATTTTCTTGTAAAATGTACTCCAATAATTACATGTTTCACTTCATAAAGAGCACTCAATTCTTAAAGTGGACTGAATTCTTGGCATATATGAGTGAGTCAGAGGACATGGGAGTGAACTGGTTTCTTCTGATGTCCGCTTAGGCAACATTTTAACACACTGTGTATGTGTTTGATGTGACCCATCTCCTCAAAAAAGGGGGTGATTCATGGGCCTGTCATGTCCCAGCACTCATTTCCTGTCTGAGTTACCATCCTCTCCAACAGTGCAACATAAAGAACCAGCGTGACGCACGACACTACCACACTTCCCCCAATAAGAGACAGATGGAGGAAGACGCAACAAAACTGCCCACTTGATTGGGTCTGTCAAGTCCATATCTCAGTTCACTCCTAGGTGACGTATCTACACTCCAGAAAGAGTGTCTGGTTTAAGACTAGAAACTGCCGGAAGTTGGAATGGTACCGGAGACATTCGAGACAGTCAGCTTCCATTCATCAACACTTCCTCCCGCGTATCCGCTGACATGCTCTCGAGGATCCCCTACTCGCTCTGACAGTTTCCTCTCGATGTCTCTCTTCCTCTCCCAGAGGGAGCAGAATAAATTGCTCGGCCAGATCAATAGGAAATTCCTTAAGAACAGAAAGTTGTGAACAAGGAGAGCTCCTGGGACAATGAATGGCCTACTTCTACAACTGTGTGGGTCTGAAACATCTGGTGTCATTAATTTAATGGAGATCCTCTATAAAACAAAGCCTTTTCCCTTTTGAGACACTTTTTGGTAAAGTCAATTTCCCTCTCAGATCTCCCAAGTACTCCCACATCCACAAATGGTTCCAGGCTAGATGTTTAAGAAATCAGAAGACATTGAAGACATTTTAAAGCTTTTCTTTAATGGTTACGGCACATAAAAAAAGCATTTTTATTAGGGATGTAGGGCTTTCTTTGTGACTGTATGTGCAGATGATATATTTTTTTCTGAACTCAAGAAATAAAGGTTTTTCTTTTCTATTGTATTTGGAAATGCACTGATATTACAATTATGGCTGATAAGACCATAATTATTTCCATGATGTAGATCTATGCTACTTTGTTTAAAAAAACAAAAAAACATTAAAACTCTAAAAACTAAGTTAGACTCAGTAACTAATGGAAACGTGAAACCATAATCTATCACTATCCTTAAATTACTGCTAGATGAATAAATATTCAATATTGGATGACGAACATTCAATAATGGTGAAAAATAAATAAACAAACTCACATATCAGCCAATAAACAACAAAATTCTGATATTTTATACATAATCTAAATGTACATTATACTGTTTTGAAGGATTTTTAGTACTTTTATTCAGCAAGGATGCATTAAATTGATTAAAAGTGACAGTAAAGACATTAATAATGTTAAAAAAGATTTCTTTTTAAATAAATGCTGTTCTTTTGAACTTTATATTCATCAAAGAATGAAAAAATGTATCACTCTCCAAAATATTAACTATTTATACACTGGTAATAATAAACTTTTTTTTTAAGCAGCAAATCATCATATTACAATGATTTCTGAAGGATCATGTGACACGAAAGACTGGAGTAATGATGCTGAAAATTCAGCTTTGTCATCACAGGAATAAATTACTTGAATTACTTATTTGAAATCGTATTAATATTTTACAATATTACTGTTTTTACTGTAATTTGTTCAAATAAATGCAGCCTTGGTGAGCAGAAGAGACTTATACCAACCCCAAACCTTTGAATGGCATAGTGAATACATTCATAATAGGTCATCATCATATTGATTATCAGCCACAATAAAATATATTTTTCTATCAGTACAATCCTAATTGTTATAAATACATCATAAAGATAGTATATCAATGAAAAATGTCATGCTTTTAATGCAAAAGCCCTGACAAAATTCCTACAACGTGTATCTCAATGCTTCTACTTTACTTCATTGTTAAACTTTATCCTAAATTTCACTTACAGTTTTAGGTTTCAGCTATCTGTTATTCTGTTATGTACGTGACTGAGAAGCCATATCAAAGACATGTTTTGTTCTGCACTCAAACTCCCTGGACTTTGTGGGATCTCTCTCGTCAATCAGGTCTCTCTGGTTCTGGAGCTGAGCAGGTGGAGAGGCCGTAGTGAAACAGGTGTAAAAACAGCATGGAAGCCTGCTGACTTCGGCTGACAGTTTGTGGAAGTCATTCTCTCAAGTGACACGTTCTCAAGAAAAGACATGTCAATAAGTCATAACACCAAGTTGACAGAACTACTTGTAGCCTTTCGGTTGAGTAGCTGTGCAATCAGACAAATAAAACCTATGCTTCCTTGTACCATATCACATTACAACGCTGTCAGTTTTAGTGTTCAATGTAAGGGAACAAAACAAGCGGAAAGACCAGTTTTCTCCTAACGATGCAAATAGCTCTCTAGTTAATGTGCGATTACTAATGCAATATTTAACTACCTTGCATGCTATTACAGTAATTATACACTTAAAAGTAACTCGATAAACTGTGACTTGGCAAATTGTATTGGTCAATAAGGATACAGTCAGACCTAATGGCTACATTAAGCATTTTCTGAGTGTTATTATTGTACTTTTTCTGTCATTTTCTATATCTCTACGAGAAACCGTTGGGGTGAGTCCGCAGTGGCAAACAGTCCGATTCGACATCTGTGTTTATCCTCCAGCAAAAAACCAAACAGGCTATATTTACTCTGGCCAAACAGGCAGAAGGAGAGAGCAGAGAGCAGAGCGAATGAGAGAGAGAGAGAGAGAGAGAGAGAATAAGAAACTTCAGCAGCTTTAGGGATATTCCTGGCCCAGTTAATGGATGTCATAAAAGCAGGTAGTGATGTCACGCTAATAACCTACCTGAGAATGTAACTCAGAGAGAATACTAAAGTTTGTGATGACATTAGTATGCAGGTGCATAACTACACTGTTGTCCATTAAGGTGTGTACAAGTGTGTACTAGTAAGATTTTTATTCATAACTTACTTTTGGCTTACATGAAATTCAAATTACTTATGATTTAAACTAAATATAAATATTAAATATTTCATAATTTTGTATCCTTAAGCCCAAAGTATACTTCTGTTTTTACAGGTACGAAGGTCTACGTACAGTGTTCGTGAAGCAAATTTGTCACCAGAAAAATATGCGCGTACTGTATGTGTGCCGCCTGATTATTGTGACCAGTTGCGTGTGCACTGAATTTGTTTTGCACTAAACAGTTGTTCCATAAGGTGGAAACACTGGCCTGTATGGAAGCTTGTTTCTGCCGTGAAATAAAAATTTAAAAAAGGTAATTGCAACTTTTTAACTCACAATTCTTGCTTTTTTCTTGCAATTGCGAGATGTAAAGTCAGGTTTGCGAGTTATAAAGTCAGAATTGCTACATATAAATTCACAATTGTGAGTTATAAAGTCATAATTGCGTGATATATACTCGCAATTGTGAGAAAAAAAGTCAGAATTTCAAATTTATATCTTGCAATTCTGACTTTATAACTCATATTTGTGAATTTAAATCTCGCAATTCTGACTTTTTTCTCAGAATTATAAACTCACAATGTGTTATAATGTCCAATTGTGAGGGGAAAAAGACTGACGTTTTTTCTCAGAATTGTGAGTTTATATCTCAATTCTGACTTTTTAACTTGCAATTGTATATTATAAAGTCAGAATTGCAAGATATACAGCCTAAACTCAACAAAAAAGTCATAATTGTGCAATAAAAACTCGCAATTGCGAGAAAAAAACTTTATATCTCGCAAATCTCACAATTCTGACTTTTTTTCTCAGAATTGTGAGATGCAAACTCACAATTGCAAGAAAAAAAAGTTTCAATTACCTTTTTTATTTTTTTATTTAGTGGCGGAAACAAGCTTCCATAGGTAGAAATTGAAACTAAGGAGATGGGACAACAACAAAATACTGGAGACTGCAACAACAGATGCCCACACTGACAAGCACTTGTGTGAGGGGGTTAGTTTAAAAGAATACAAATTCATTTTTATAGGTCATAAACTTCTGGAGAAAAATAGGCTACGACTGTACACATATGTACTATGTACTTATTATAATAATTGCAATAACTGGATAATAACTAGGTACTAACCCTGAACTTACCCCTAAACCTAGCCTTAACCCATGTAGTTACCTTATATTACCCAGTACTTTTAAATACACTGTGAATACACCTAAGTGCACGTACTGTAAAATAAAGTGCAACCCATACGCTAACATACATGTAAACAAAAACAAAGTATACTTTGGGCTTTAGAGCTTAAAAAGACATGTTTCTCGGCCCATGGGTTGTTCATTTTCCTCTCCACCTGATAACAATGACACACAAACGTAAGAGTAAACAAACAGAACTCACAACCAATCAGGCATGTTTGCAGAAGACAATGCCACCACAGCCTTAAAAAGACCTACAAGGACTCAAATGACAAAATGCAAATGCCTCAGACAATCCAGGCCTACTCTCAGTTGGGTTTGTCTATTCAAAACCCTCGACCTATCAATAACTTTAACCAGCAGACTGCAAAAGGCAGTGTATGTGAGTTTAAGAAGCTTTTCTGGTTAGTTGATGGAAAAGAACGTATGAATTCCCAAGAACTTCAGCTATTCCTCCACACACAGATATACTGCTACTTTACAGTGCACGTTACTGAAAACTGGAGTTTAGCCTAACACCTGGATGCAGTTACTTAGATTTACAACAGCATTCAGCTCCTCACAAAAACACATTTTGTCTTAAGTTATTACCTGAAAGAAGAATCAGCTCCAAGTTTGAGTCTATTTTTGTGTAAACGGCAGCAGTGACTGATGTCCACATTTGTCCATAAAGAAGCCCCTCACTGTTCTCTACACATACCATGAGAACTGAATTTAGCCAATATGACTGTTATCAGATGCATTCATGTGATTGAATTAGCCTCAAAGAGGAAGTTACTAAAATAAAACCTCTAAATTCCAGGCACAGTCTGGTTCTCTAATTTCATGTGGTTTAATGTGGTGGTATGGTGTGTGCGCTGGTGAAGCCATCTGACTTCCCCTTGAAACATATGCCAATTTTAGTTATACAGCTACACATCAGTGCATGACCTGCAGTGGAGGCAATGATATTCATAAAGCATTTAACCAAAAATTTAAATTCTGCCATTATTTTACCCTCAACATATCGAGACAAAACTTCATGACTTAATGCTGTTAAGCAGAATGCGCAGCCAAATCTTCAGACTGACGGCAGAAGGTCTGGACTCCATCGCAGCTTTCATTGGCCAAGAGGATGTCTGGCCAAAAGCAACCAATCACTGCGTCATGTTTAGTGGCATGAAAGTCGATGTCCCAACAATAGCTGACCAGCGTGCAAATTAATTTAAAGGGTTAGTTCATCCAAAAATGAAAAATCTGTCATTAATTACTCCCCCTCATGTCATTCCAAACCTGTAAGTCCTACATTCATTAAAGTAGTGTTGTCAAAAATACCAAGTCGAATTTTAAAAATGTGAAGCTTTGAGCGCTGATGAGCAGATTCATAAACACCTATGATTGGCCACTGTGTTCACGTGCTCATCACATACGTCTGTGATTGGCTACAATGATCAGAGTTGTTTATGAATCCGCTCAACAGCACTCAAACCGTCACATTTTTTAACATTTCAGTACCGACTTGGTTTCAAAGTAGGTACTTTTGACAACACTACTTTAATGATGTCTTTCCTATTGTTCAGGATCATGAATGTATAAACTGCGTTGCTCCTAATGAAGGGACTGAAAGCTCTCAGATTTCATCAAAAATATCTTAATTTGTGTTCCGAAGATGAACGAAAGTCTTACGGCTTTAGTACGAAGTGAGGGTGAGTAATTAATGACAGTAATTTCATTTTTGGGTGAACTAACCCGTTAAGATCGTTGTATAAGTTTAATGCAACAATGGTGCAGTGAACTTCACATACTTTTGAAAATCCAGCATTTAGTTGACCAAATAAGTTCTCATTATCACAGTTGTAAACATGACTGCTTTCTTCTTCCATAAGAGGGTTTGACGTCACAACGGCTTTGTTTCCAAGTGGACCATTAAAGAACGTGACATGTATGTCTCCATGAAATCCTGGAGAAATCAACACATCAGATGACAACTTTGAAACTCCCTTAGTTTTTCCTATTTTGTGCGCCTTATGCATCAGACGTTCTGCCAACAGCCTGTGGGCTGAGAACAGGGACTGACTGACTTCTTTTGCATACAGAATTAACCCTATAAAGCAGGGATGGGCAACGTTGGTTTTGGAGTGCCGCTGTTTTGCAGTATTTAGCTCCAACCTTGATAAAACACTCACCTGTCTGTAGCCTTAGTAATCCTGAATACATTGATTAACTTGTTCAGCTGTGTTTGATTAGGGTTGGAAATAACTCTGCAGGAGAGCGGCGCTCCAGGACCGACGTTTGCCCATCCCTGCAATACAGCCTTTTGATACATGAATTTCTAAGGTTTCTAGATTATCAAAATGATCAAAACTTTGCTGATAAAATCTGATTGATACTGTTTTGCGAGCAAAAATGTCCACCTTCAGGTTGTGATGCATGTCATTTTGCTGTGAATTCTTTACGATTTTTATGAAGTAAACGCAAGAATAACTTTTATAATGGTAGTAATATTTACTTACTGGATTGAAGAAATTTAAGTTTAGGTTTACTTGATTACATATACAGCAAAAATCATGTATAATGCATCAGTATTTGGGGATATAAAGTAATATTCTTGTGCATTTTATGTAAATAGTCTGCTATAATGTTATAAAAATCTCATTGGTTTACAAGCTAAACCATCTTCTTTTTGGCCATATAAATAACAACAACTGCACCAAATTGCATATGTTTGCTTGGCCCTCTGAATAAAATTGAGGTGGAGCGTGAGCTTCATATTCTCACTATATCATACTGTATGAACCAAATAAAGCATGATGCATTATATTTGATACAAAACATAAAACACATATGCTAAACATATGGAATGTTTATTGAACCTTTAGACAAAATCTAAAGCAGTTTAGCATATGTATTTCATATCTTGTATCAAATATAATACATCATGCTCTATATGGTTCATATAGTATTTCAAATGCCAGGCTTTAGCGACTCTACAACTTTTTATATTCCACAAAAGAAAGTCAGCCATTCAGGTTTGTAACAAGATGAGAGTTAGTAAACGATGATAGAATATTAACTATTCCTTTAATCCAATAATGACACATAAACCACCTGTTGTTATTAAGATTATGAAGAGAAATTTCAAATGGTTAACTAAAACACACACATACCAAACTTAAAACTCACACCAAACAGCTAATTTACTCCTAAACAAACTACAAAGCAACATTTATACACTGAGATAGTGGCCTTGAAGGGTTCTGCATGTGCTGAAACTTTACGAGCAAGCAACAATCTTCCCTCACCAACGACAAACATTCATTTTAAGATGCTTCAAGAGACATTAACTTCTGTAAGAACAAGGGCACCATTGTGTAGCCTCACTATTGTTGCATGGCCTTAGTCCAGGTGAGTGAAAACTACATAGTGCTGACGCATGCGCGATGACTGATCAGGAAGGACTAAAGCGTTTATATTCGCTAACGTTTTTTCACTTAATGAAAATACAATACAGTGATCCCAAATCCTGCATAATGACCAGTGTTTGCCCACCACTGCCCACTATGTGCTCGTGTACATCACAAAGAAACATGACAAATCTGAAAGCTGTCCCGAGTTTTACTCGCCACTTCGCATTGTTGATTTAAACCTGATCGTAAAAACTAATTATCCCCGGTAAACGTCTCTTACCTTATCCGATCCGGGAACGTGTGAGGGGGAAACTTCCCTAAATTTCCCTAAGGAGACATGTGTAGTCCGTTAAAACGTTTCAGAAATCCCGTGGATATTCTCGCCCCAGCGCCGTTCGCCAACGAGGAATTCTTCTTGGCTCCCACATTCGTTATTCCTCTTCCTCCCAGCCAACCGAAACCACGACGCCCGGCTGCTACTCGCGCACACACATACATGACACTGCGCATGCGCGGGGATGCATTCACAAGTGTCTGTAGTAATATATGAAAGAGAGCGAATTCCGCAATGTAACGTGAACAGCGGTCTGTAATAGCATATGATTTAATCCACAACCATTACAAACAATAAACACAACATGAATACATTGTCTAAATGCAAATAAAACATATAAAAACACCACTTTTATTTCATATCACATTCATAACAACGACACATCTGGCTTGTTTTTTAGTGAAAGAGGGGTTTAAACTCCTCCTCTTTGCATTTTTAATATAATATCTCCCTAAAACAAATCAATAGTGTACACTTTCCATTTATCATGTTTGTTACATTAATTTAGAAACCACTGGCATTAAAACTACTACTGCACACAGTGACTCAATGGGAAAACCAACATATTAATTAACATATCGCCTGAAAGGCAATGTGATTTAGATGTGTAAATGACACTTTAATTGTGTTATGAGGATTTCCATTTGGAAACGATTGTGCCTTCGAGCGATTGAATGACGTCAGACTGCAGTGTCATATCTTTTCGGGTATTTCAAAGCATTTTTGCAAACTGCGCACATGTGAAACGTGCAAGAGAGGCTATTTTCGTTTGTAAAGACGATCCTTTTATTGGAGGGCTCTGTAGTATGACACAAATTTAGATACCACGTCTGTGTACAGTAGCTATGTTAAACTTAGCGGGCAGATGAGGTGCATTTTTCGAGTAGTGTATAGCACACCCTTGTGGTCACTCTTGTTATAACATGCGACTAAACGAGACGTCTCCTGTTAATAATTCCTTCAATATTATTAATGTTCACTCTCATGCAGAATCTTTTTTTAATTATATAAATGGCTAGAGACGTTACTAAACTACTTAAGTGCAGCCAGCTGTTTTTTATCCAATAGGTTAATTTTATGTTTAGATCACCATGCAGTCTAATTGGTTATCACAATAAAAATGTGCTCTTATGCTTTGAAACTGCATTGGTGGAGTCTGAGACAAAACAGAGAATAATTTAAAATCATTTCAAATGCAGAATCACATTTAAATGTGCCAGGCAGCCTTAAAATTCACCAAACTGATGTTTAAATTTCCATAAGCAAAAACATTTAAAACAGCTCAGTGAATTTGCATGTGCATGAAAATACATGCAAGCTATGTGAAATGCTATTGTTCTTCAACATAAAACAGGTTTTAAATGTCTTTAGAATAATTTGTTTACAAAAAACTAAATCTTGTCCTCACACTGTAAAAGTTACCTGGTTGCCTTAAAATTTTGAGTTCATTGAAATTAAAAATTTGAGTTAAGACAATGAAGGCGATTGGTTTAATCAACAGAAACTCAAAATATTATGTTATCTGAACCACATTAATCATTGAAGTTGATTTTACAAAAGAAAAAATGTGATAAAAAAATATTTTTTACAGTGCAGGCTCATGTGGTTCTTAATAGAATCAATCACATATTTTCAAATTTAAATAAAAAGCGCCAGTGTATAGATTATGTTGCTGCGATGGTTCTATTAAAGGATTAGTTCAATTTTAAATAAACTTTTCCTGATAATTTACTCACCCCCATGTCATCCAAGATGTCCATGTCTTATAAAAGTTTTTGATGAAAACATTCCAGGATTTTTCTCCTTATAGTGGACTTGAATGGGCACCAAACGATTGAAGGTCAAAATTAGTTTTACTGCAGCTTCAAATTGTTCTACATGATCCCAGATGAGAAATAAGGGTCTTATCTAGTGAAACTATCGCTCATTTTCTGAAAAAAATTGAAAATTATATAAGTTTTAACCTTAAATGCTCATCTTGAACTAGCTCTCTTTTTCTTCTCCTCTATATGAATTCCGGCAGTGTAGACACTGCTAAGTGTATTACTGCCCTCCACAGGTCAAAGTTTGAACTAATTGTTATCTACTATTGAACTAGCATATTGCATATAAAAATTAGTTCAAACTTTGACCTGAGGAGGGCAGTAATACGCTTAGCAGCATCTACACTGCTGGAATTCTAATAGAGAAGAAGAAGAAGAAGAAGAAGAAGAAGAAGAAGAGAGCTAGTTCAAGATGAGCATTTAAGGTTAAAACTTATATAATTTTCTTTTTTTTTTTTAGAAAATGAGCGATGGTTTCACTCATCTGGGATCATGTAGAACAATTTGAAGCTGCAGTGAAACTAATTTTGACCTTCAATCGTTTGGTGCCCATTCAAGTCCACTTAAGGAGAAAAATCCTGGAATGTTTTCATCAAAAACTTTAATTTCTTTTCCACTGAAGAAAGAAAGACATGGACATCTTGGATGACATGGGGGTGAGTAAATTATCAGGAAAAGTTTATTTAAAAGTGAACTATTCCTTTAAGCCTGTTCAATTTTCTAGGCAAAACCAAATCACTGAACTGGCAGTTCTTCATGCAGGTAATTGAGAATCATGTGAGTTTTCCATCCTCTGAATTTATGACATGTTGTCCTATTCATCTTCTGCCATTATTCCTAACACCTCTTTGCTCCAGATAGTAACCTGTTGTCACTAGAGACCAAAGTGTGACGCAGGGGAAAGAGCAGGTTAGTGGTACTTAACACAGATCTTCTGCACCACATCATCTGTTCTCTATTCTGACAACTCAACCAACATCAACTAAGTTAGTATGGCAGACTGAATGTGAACTAGGGAACAGGACCTTATTGCATGACTACAAGAAGCCAGAAAGAAAAACTGCCATTGATGTGATCCAGAATCTCACCAGGGGGCAGTGTGACATAATGGAGCAAAGCTGTTCTCCTTTTAGTGCATGTTGTGCAGGTCAGCTATTTAACTGAAATGCATTTACATCTACCTGACTGTATGCCTAATGAAAAAGACATATTTAATTTATATATAGTATATGATCGATCTTGGGTAGCCTGTGTTTGGTTATTGTCACTTGAAATTTTAAAACCTGTGATTGAACATGTAAAACTTTCTGTTGGTATATGTGGTTTAGGGACTCTTCATAGGCATAATGATTTTTATACTGTAAAAAACTGCATATTCTCTCCCCCTACACCACCCCCACCCCTAAACCTACCCATCACAGAAAACTGTCTGCATTTTTTTATTTAAAAAAAAAAACATAGTTTAGTTTTTTTTTAAGCCATTTGGTTTACGAGAACATACAAAATGTACTCATAAACCATATTACATTATATCAATGTCATTATACACATTTGTGTCATCAAAACCACATATGCCAGAACACACACACACACACATTTTATGTATAAAATATGTTTAATATTAATGTTAGTTATAATTGCTAACATGTTATATTATATTATATTATATTATATTATATTATATTATATTATATTATATTATATTATATTATATTATATTATAATGTTTTTTGGGGACATTCCATAGACGTAATGGTTTTTATACTGTACAAACTGTATATTCTCTCCCCTACACTAACCCTACCCCTAAACCTACCCATCACAGAAAACTTTCTGCTATTTTAGATTTTCAAAAAAGAACATTCTGTATGATTTATAAACTTGTTTACTCATGGGGACCAAAATAAAATGTCCCCACATGGTCAAAATTGACAGGTATTACTTTACTTGTGGGGATATTTGGACACTACCCCTACTCCTAAACCTACCCATCACAGGAAACTGCACATTTTTACTTTCTCAAAAAAGTCATTCTGTATGATTTAAGCCTTTTGAAAAATGGGGACATGGGGTAATGTCCTCATAAGTCATCCTCTCCTTGTAATACCTATGTCATACCTGTGTCATTATACAAATTTGTGTCCTGATATGTCACAAAACACACACAAACACACACACACACGTTCGTTTTTGTGAATTGTGGGGACATTCCATAGCGTAATGGTTTTTATACTGTACAAACTGTATTTTCTATCGCCCTACACCACCCCTACTCCTAAACCTACCCATCACAGGAAACTGCACATTTTTACTTTCTCAAAAAAGTCATTCTGTATGATTTAAGCCTTTTGAAAAATGGGGACATGGGGTAATGTCCTCATAAGTCATCCACTCCTTGTAATACCTATGTCATACCTGTGTCATTATACAAATTTGTGTCCTGATATGTCACAAAACACACACAAACACACACACACACGTTCGTTTTTGTGAATTGTGGGGACATTCCATAGCGTAATGGTTTTTATACTGTACAAACTGTATTTTCTATCGCCCTACACCACCCCTACTCCTAAACCTAACCATCACAGAAAACTGTGCACACTTTTACTTTTTCAAAAAAACACATTCTGTATGATTTATAAGCCTTTTGAAAAGTGGGGACATGGGGAATGTCCTCATAAGTCACCCTCTCCTTGTAATACCTATGTCATACCCATGTCATTATACAAATTTGTGTACAGATATGTCACAAAAAACATGCACATACACTCACACACGCACATTGTTGGGTTTCCATGTGTTTTGGGGGGACATTCCATAGACGTAATTTTTTTTATACTGTACAAACTGTATATTCTCTTCCCCTACACTAAGTATGTTTTACTTACAGAAAACATTTTTTGCTATTTTAGAACATTTTGTATTATTTATAGGCTTGTTTCCTCATGGGACCAAAAAATTGTCCCCAAAAGGTCAAAATTTACACGTACTATACTTGTGGGTTTGGTCCCCATAACATATGGATTACCAGGACACACACACACACACATTTTATCTATAATATATATATAATTGTGCTAAAAGTGCTATTATATTATATTATATTATATTATATTATATTATATTATATTATATTATATTATATTATATAGCTGGTCCTAATAGGCCACGTCCACTTTGCATTCACTATAAACTCCATTTCCCAGAATGCCCTACTGTCCTCCACCCCCAGTCCAGCCGGTGTATTTGGATACAAAGTCAGCCTCAGGAGCTGACAGCCCGGTCCATGGAATAGATCGTCTTTCTCACAGATAAAGGAAGCGGTGGCAGAAACGATTCGAGTGAGATGGACGACGGACCGACTATCTGACCCAGCTGGGAGAAAGATTAAAAGAGCATCCTTCAGTGGAAGTCGATGATGTTTAGGGAATATTTCAGCATTATGATACGCCCATGCGACGAGCTGTATGGATGTTGTGATGTACAGTGAGCGATCCAAGCAACCACAAACATATATCTGAATCTAAAACCGGTTGTTTTGGGCTGGAAGGACGCAGGGATACTTTCTCACTGATCTCTGGATTACAAGAAATATTGTGGAAGAATCTAGAAAGGAACTAGGTGGCTATTATTATTATTATTATTGGTGTTATTATTATTATTGTAAAAATGGTGGACACATTTTGTGTTGGCTTTTATTTGGGCAACATAAACGCATTCTTGAGAATTTCGTCGCCTAATCGCTACGACCTGGATAAAAGTCATCTTTATGCAAGCCATCTGCATCACTCTCATTCTTCATAAAATGATCTCAATTATCGCTGTATCATAATAATAATCCAATACCAAGCCGAAGTTCCGCTTAAGATTGTTAAACATTTCAATTTATATACGCAACTGACATGAATCAACTGCTCGACGACAATAAAAATATATACAGTTGAAATGACAATCATGGAAAATGAGGACGAAATGATCGAAATAAGCACTTGCACATGCGCTTCATAGAAATAACCCACACTGACAGTCGCATTGGTTTATGACTTGGATTAAAATGCAAACAGTAGACTTGTAGTAGCTATAGCAACGTTTATTGATGAAATATTAATATGCATTTCCAAATATTCAAAACGCTAAATGGCTAGAATACATTATGTATGTCGACTAAAGGCTCTGCCATCTCTCTGTTGTGATTCTCATCTTAAAATGGACGCGCGCTTTCCTTAAAGGCTATTTAGAGACTTTCTTATAGCGTTCGCGATGTACCGGATTTGCACGAGACAAGAGAAACGTGAAGTGAATATTACGAATGTGCAAATAATTGTGGATGTTTTGAGATCGCGAGCTGGCGCATCCCTGTGAGCCTATCAGAGCTGAATGTCCGAAGATGCCTTAAGCCTGCGCATGCATGTGTTTAAGGCTATGAATATTCATTAACATCCATTGCAAAGAGCAACATCGATGTGCATTTACAAATATGCGAGTTTTACATGGATCGGATTTACATAGATTAGAGGTTAGGACAACATTCCAGTGCAAGCTATTTAGATGAAATTTAACCCCTACTAGATCATGATATGTGATGTAGGGCAAATTATCAGAAGACCCATCTAGTTCTTGTTTTATCCTCTAGTAGCTAATATTCTTTTAGTTTTAGAGAGTCTCCAAGGCCTTCAAAGATTCTTCTAATGGAAAAGCCCAATGCTGTCTGTCAAGGAACCAAAAGGAAAACATTCTCACGTCTTGATGGACTGGGTATTCTCACCTAATCTCAAGGACTTGAGAAAAACTACTCTTCGTCCTAGTCATATTAGAGCTGTAAGCACACATTGACTGACTACAATGGCTCTATAAATGTTAAGACACATGCAAAGTGTGCTCTGGACAATCCAAGTAACCGGTGAGGACATTGAAGGGGCAGGCCAGCAGAAGCTTTACTCGTTCATTTCTTCCCTCATTAAGAAGGCCTGCACTCAGTAGATGGGCTCTGCATGGATATTGTGCGCAAGTTGACAGAGGGCCTCCTCCAGCTTTTGAGACCTCATCGCTGACCTGTGCACTCAGTGATGGACCCATATACAAGACTGAGTGGAGTAGGAGCTGGAGGTGGTGGCAGTGCTGCCCCACTACCTTGCACCAACATTGGAGGTTCCTGTGGACCCCCAGTTCCCCCTGTACTCCCAGCAAGTGCAAATTCAATACCCTGCTTGACACACAACAGCAGCAGCCGGAACTCCTCTACTCTTCCATCCTCAGTGGGATCCCCAGATTCCCATCTTCCCCATCATCATGAAGGCATTAACACTTACTGGACAGCTGTTTTTGATTATGAGGCTACAGCGGACGAGGAGCTAACCTTGCGACGTGGCGACCTATTGGAGGTGCTCTCCAAGGACTCCAAAGTGTCTGGAGATGAGGGCTGGTGGACTGGAAAGATCCAAGACAAGGTGGGCATATTCCCTAGTAATTATGTGACCCGACGGGATGCCAGCTATCCAGCATTGCCTCCGGGAGGGCTGGTCGGTGGGGAGTCGCCTCTAGAGATTGATTTCTCAGAGCTATGTTTGGAGGAAGTGATCGGTGCCGGTGGCTTTGGAAAGGTGTATAGGGGTGTGTGGCGAGATGAGGAAGTGGCTGTTAAAGCTGCTCGTCAGGACCCAGATGAGGACATCAGTGCCACAGCAGAGAACGTGAGGCAGGAGGCCAGACTCTTCTGGATGCTCCGACACCGCAACATCATCGCTCTCCGAGGTGTTTGCCTCCGGGAGCCAAATCTTTGCCTGGTTATGGAATATGCCCGTGGTGGAGCACTTAACCGGGCACTTGCTGGGAAAAAGGTGCCTCCTCGGGTACTGGTGAACTGGGCAGTGCAGGTTGCGACTGGAATGGACTACTTGCACAACCAGACTTTTGTGCCAATCATCCATCGAGACCTCAAATCCAGTAACAGTGAGTAACAATTCTTTATTGTTCTCTGTCAAAATAAATGTGCTAAATTGTACCTTGTCACTGGGTCAGCACCCTTAAAGGGACAACTTATGTTACCCTTATGTTACTTAGGGTTGGGCGATGTCTACCAAATTGGCATCAGATGATGTCTACAGTGAAACATTGTGATGGATGATGACATTGGGACAGGGAGGAAGGGGCTTCATTTTCACTCAACTTTCTTTGGAATTAATTAAAAACGCTCCTTCTGCTCCATGCCAGTAGACACGCACTGTTAATGTGGCACGTGTCTGAAGAAAGAAAGAACGCGCATGGAGTTGAAAGGGCTTGAGTGAAGCTTGTTTGGCTTTAGATAAAACTACTAGAGGATATTGCGCTGAAATATCATTACTTGTGCTTGTGGTGTTTTGAAATGCTGCTCACTTCAACTAAAAACAATAAAATGGTGCTACCGTTCTGTCTCGGAGGCCGGACAGAAACATCCCAGGGTCCGGATGCGGACCGCGGTCTACCATTTGAATATTCGCCATTGCTCAGCATTGTGATGTCTGTCAGCCATCGTCATCGTCTATCGCCCCAACCCTATTGTTACTACTATGAACAATTTAGAGGAAAATAAGGTATAAAGATGTCCCTTTGAGGGTTCTTTCCTTGTGACAAGCTGTTGTACCCCTAAAGGTACAAACTTTGCAATCAACACCAAAACACATATTCATATGCAAAAACATATTGATAAGGAGTAAATGCCTTTGGGTGACTTTTGATATGTCAGATACAGTCCCCAAAACTGATCCTCAAATTATCCTCAAATTTATCCTTAGTTGGAATAGCCCAAAAATCATGGATTTGGCACTGGTGGAGTGACTGTAGCGAACAGACAAAAGGAATAGATGTTGTGTATGGACTTGGAAACATTGTTTTGTTTTTTTGTGTATAGCCTCTTGACGTTGCATTGCTTTCTCTTCTTAAGGCAAGCTGCTCTGCTCTGGAAAACGCTGGGCTATTTTTGGTCCTTTGTGCTATTTGCTGCTAAGCACAGTTAGAGTTGTTGTGGGCAGAAAGAAGAGAGTAGCTGAATGGATGAGTATATGGATGCATTTTGGAAAATGAACACTGCACACCCGATACTAAGGGTTTTTGCAGTAGCTTGACAGACACTCTAGAGAAGATTTAGCAAAGTCTGCTAATCCCTGTCCTTGTCAAATCCACGAAAACAGTCATCCCAGTGCTGCTCCCTCTCTCAGCAATGGGATGCTTGTTTACCTTGCCCCTGTAGACACAGGAGGGGTAAAAGCATTAGCTGTCAGAGTTTAAAGTTTCACTGCTTCTCATTATCCAGGGGCTCTGAGCTCAGGTATCCTCTTCAAACTGTAGGCGTACTTGGAGATTGGCACAGCTGCTGTGGCAACAGAGGCGGATTCCAAGCCCTCCAGCCTCTTCCCAGCTTCCCTCTATTGCACCCTAGACATCCCCCTCCCCCACAGTACAGTCCCCGCTTAACAACACAGTACAGCGGGATTGTGTGCATGGTATAGTATCCCCTTTAGTGCACCAGTAATTCCATTCCTTTACTAGCATTGGTGTTTGTCTCAAAATGTAGTAACCCTCATAATTGGTGTATAAATCAATTGGCTTTGTAAATATATTATATTAGAACAATGATACGAGAAGTCAGGGACAAAGACTTTTATGTTAGCATACCAAAATGACTGTAATAGCTGCCTCTCTCTCACGTTGCCTGGAAGGCTAATTTGAACATACTTGGTTCGCTGGTTGCCAGTGCCTCTGAATAACTAGGATAATCTGATTAATGTGACCTCCTTTAAAGTGATGTCACTCCGTGTGTGTGAGTTGATAGGCTGGAGTCATTGGTCAGTTCATGTTGTTAACTGAGCTCACGCTGGACTTCAGTTACCTTTAGCAAAGAATGGCCCACACTCTGGGAAAACAAAAGAGAAATAGGGATCAATTGTAAGGGTGACTCAGCTGAGAGTAATGCTAAAACCCTGATCACCTTCCCCTGACACACTCCTCAGGCAGGTCTTTCCTGGAACACAGGAATGGCTAATAGCTAAAGCGCACCATTCTGGTGCAATCAAATAGTCGTGGCACACATTTTTCCACTTTTAATAAAGCCAATTTATATCCTTACACTCAACTTTAATATTATGTTGATAAAATAAAGACATACTGATATGACCAAGGCGGTGATAGACTGATATATTACATTAATCAGATTATATTTACATTACATTATCAGCATCAGCCAGTAGCTGGTCATTCCAACCTAAGCCCCTTTCACACAGAGCGCTGATCCCAGACAATTGCCATAAAATTGCTAGAATTCCTTCTGTGTGAATGCAAACACATCCTGGGATTGATCCAGGATGGGGACCTAATAATATTGCTGGGATCAGCCCCCGAACGCACCCTGCAAGACAAATCGCATAAGGGGTGTTTTGTAGTGATGACGCTGAAGTTGAGATCGTTTGCCAGCTTAGTGGAATGGTATGCAATTTGCTAGTTTATGATCAAATCAGAAAAAAAATGCACAAGGGTGGTTTCTCGAGAGAGAAATCGCAGATCAAAAGCAAACTTAAGACGCTGCGGAGACATTACACGTCACATCCTGATGTCATGTGTCTTTACAGGATCTTTACGGAATGGGTGTGAACTGTTCCAAACGATCCCAGGACAAATCCCTGGACACATTATCAGTATATTTTTCGGAATCTCTGTGTGAAAGGGGCTATAATGTCACTTTAAAAATGCAATGTCAGCTGTTAGCTTCTGGATTTTTTGCGTTTGAATTCACAAATTGAGGCAGATCTTATTTGTCATCGTTAAATTGTATTTTATATAATTTTTTGAAAGAAATGAATACTTCAGTATTAATTCATTAAATAGATCAAAAGAGAGATTAAAGTTTCTTTAATTGTTACAAAAAAAATCAAATAAATGCTGTTCTTTCGAACTTTTCATTCAAATATTCCTATAAAAATGTTTCTTGAGCACAAAATCAGCATTTTTGAATGATTTCTGAAGGATCATGTGACACTGAAGACTGGAGTAATGATGCTGATTCAGCTTTGCCACATCATGAATAGATTATTTTTTAAACTATATTAAAATAGAATAATGTATGTTTTTACTGTATGTTGAATAGTGACCACCATGCCTTCTAGATGTCAATATCATTATTCGGCATTAAAACCCATATAGATTGATTACTAGTTACAGATTACTAACTAGTTAAGGTTACTAGTTTACCATGCCTCTTCAATGACAGGACACGTTTACATACTCAACCGTGGATGTAAAAGTGCAGTACTGCATTTTTACTGCCCTAACCCATCCCTTAACAACAGTTGTACATATGCACACCTAAAATTTATATACAGGCTACTCGGGTTGTGGTTGTTTTGGACTTCTGATTTTCTGACTTTGTAATATTCACCTCAGTGAGGCAGGGCTTTTTACTTGATGACTACATTTCAGTTATTGGCCATGTGATGTCTATACCATTTTAGCAGGTGAATTGCTTGTTAAGGTGTAAAAGAAGACTTTTCAAATAGTGTTTTACTAGCAGTTGTAGAGAAAATGAATCAGGGAGATATGTCAGGGCAAGAGGACGGCTGAGAACACAGCAAAATAGCAACAATGACCCCTTTATCACACGCCCAAGACAGAGATGGCTCGACAATGACAGGAGTCACTCGCCTGGCTATAGAAGGGGAGTGTGGATATGAGAAAATGAGTGTCTGGACCTTGCATGAGAGTTCAGATGGATACAAGGGACAGGGGGAAAGACTAAAGGATGCGTATGAATATATTTGTGGCTACATGTTTGTATGTTCTGGAAAAGCCTCAGGGTCTTGGAGGGTCAGTGGTGGGTTATAAGCACCGGGGTCAGCGGGGTACAGGGTAGATAGACTCATTTGTCACAAATGACAGATGAATTGCTGTAGTTATATGTCTTTCTAATTTTCCTGTTGCTCAATTTGTAGAGCATGGCACAAGGTCAGTTCTTATAGAACACACATAAGAAATACACCATGTTAAGTCTCTTTAGAACATCTGCCAATTGCATAGCCTAAATGCACTTGCACATGACATTACATCACAAATGTACTTATCTAACTGTGACTGAAATGTGTGGTAGCACTTTATTTAACAGTCCTGTTCCCCATGTACTTATTATAGTAATTGCAATAACTTGGTTAAAACTAGGTACTAACCCTGAACTTATCCCTGAACCTGAGAGTAACCCATGTAAACACTAACCCATGTAGTTACCTTATATTACCCAGTACTTTCTTTGGTAAGTACACTGTAAGTACACGTAAGTGCATGTACTTTAAAATAAAGTGCAACAAAATGTGTTATACTGGTATTTTAGTATGTCACAAGCAGTGTTGGGGAAAGATACTATTAGAAGTAATGCATTACAACATTGTTAAACAGTTGTTAAACAGTTTTTGTAAAAAAAAAAAAAAAAAAAAAAAAAAAAAATAACATTGCGCTACTTAGTTACATTTTATGGAAAGTTACATTACTTCTGCATTACGCTTTCTCACTTAGGCTGGGCTTTCTTGCTTGTTTTTTAATAACAAAAAAAGTTTTGGCAAATGTAAAGGCCCTTTCACACCAAAAGTGAAATGAATAAGCCTCAGACAGAAGAAAATGCAAATTTGCGCCTTTTAGCTGTGCTGCCATTCTGGATTGCAGAAGAATAGGACGAAGGAGAAGAAAGCAATTTCGGCAATAAAAAAAAATTAACAAATGTGATCTTCATCTTAAATTATTTTTGTTTATTAGTATAGTTGAATTGAATTATTGAAGGTCAGCAGCAAAAGCATTGGTTAATAAAGTGAGATTAAGTACATAAAGTATATGTATTATTTAACATATTTTTAATTATTGCAGTTTTACGTAATATTCTGAGTTTGTATTTTACTGTTTTTATTCATTTTGAGGAATATTGGATGAAATGAAAGGGAGATGAGTAGGCGCATGCTAACATTTAGTCTAGAACTACAATAACCATCAGGTTCACACAGTGCACACAATTTTCTCTCAACATGGGGACAGGAGAGCTGTCAGTCAATAAATGTCAAACTTTTATACTTATTTGAAAAAGTAACTCAGATATTTTGTTGTAAATTTAAATGTAATGCATTACTTTACTAGTTACTTGGAAAAGTAATCGGATTATGTAACCCACACTTGTAATGCGTTACCCCCAACACTGGTTACAAGGTTACTGTTTTTACTACTTCTCTCACAAAGACTCAGTATTTATAAGTTTTGCCTTTTGGGCTACAAAAAGCTTTTACAAAAGAAGCCTGACAGTTTCACAATGCCACTCTCCTGCCTTTACCACAATACCCTGCATTCATGCAACACACAATTTTAGGTGTTCCATTAATAAGTAATAGGATACATTCCTTTCCCACAGATTAGAATGAGTCAGACGGGGAAGGGGGTAAAAGTGGGGCCATGGACTTTTTGCATTGTTTGCACTCCGGTTAGTGACCATGAGTCATTATTCCGGCCCTTTATGTGTTAAAACACTATGCACCAATACCATTTTTTGAGGTTTAGTTTGAAAAGCGATACCTGTATTTATAGTAAAGCCATTTTCAAGTACAGTACGTTGGAACTGATGATTTAGGTGTAGCATGTTGCTTTTTTAAATGATTTATATGTATTACAAATTATTGGGTAAGAGTTTGTTATTTTTACTGCCCTTGGGTTATCAAAAGCTTTAAAGGTTGATGTGACCCATTGACTTCCATAGTATTTTTTTCCATACTGTGGAAGTCAGTGGTTACCATCAACTGTTTGGTTACCCATATTCTTCAAAATATCTTCTTTTGTGTTCAGCAGAAGAAAGAAATTCGTACACATTTGGCACAACTTGAGGATGAGTAAATGATGACAGAATTTTCATTTTTGGCTGAACTATGACTTTAAGTGCTTCCTGCGGTTTTCCACCAAAATAAAAGCTTGATGCCTTGATTATAATTATATATTTTTAAATTGATTTTTATTTTACAATGAAAGATCACATTATAATAACAATTATTATTTTGTAGTCATATTGATAATTTATAATAAACTTTTTGGCCAAATTGTGCAACACACATAGCAACAATCATAATTTTTTATCATATTCCCCAAATTGTGCGGCTCTATGTAGAGGATTACTCTTTAATTCTGTTACAGTAACTGTTCTCTTATTATTTGCATTAGATTTCACATACAGCTTTGTTTTTATTGCACCCCCTGTCACATAGGCTACGTTCACACTGCAGGCTGAAACGACCCAAATCCGATTTTTTTTTGCCCCATGCGACCTGTATCTGATCTTTTCATGACAGTCTGAACGACACAGATCCGATCTTTTCAAATGTGACCCAGGCCACTTGGGTATGTGGTCCTGAATCCGATACGTATCCGATCTTTTGAAATGCGACCTCCGTCTGAACGGCCAGGCCACATGTATCCGACCCGTACGTCATTGATACGCTACAAATGTCATAATTGTGCGTTGAAGTAGGCGGGAACGAGAAGATAAACAACAACCATGGCGGACGATGCTGCTGAGACCAGTCAATGGAAGGGAAGCGAGGTCACAGATTTAATTAATATTTGGGGTGACAGCTCTATTCAGGCCAAACTCGAGGGCTCTTATCGGAACCGGGCGGTTTACGATAACATTTCCAGCGGAATGGCCGAGCGTGGTTACAGACGATCCTGGCTCCAATGTCAGCGAAAAATAAAAAGCCTCTGAGCCAAATACAAGAAGGTTAAAGACTGGAACAAACGAAGTGGCCGTCTACTTCCGCAAACAACGATTGACGTCGTTGGCCGTTGCATACTCTTCTGCGCATGCGGGTCACTTCTGGGTCATTTCACGTTCACACAGGAGATCACAAAAGGTCGCATTTAATTGAAAATGTGAACGGCCTTGCAAAAAAATCTAATTTTTTCAAAAAATCAGAATTGAGCATTAAGCCCTGCAGTGTGAACGTAACTATAGAGGATGAGCAAGCAGACATCAATCGATTGTGTGCGGCAGAGTGCTTTTTCCTATGTGTCCTCACTCTCAAGTAGTGTTGAGAAGTCTGTACATCATTTTTCTTTTTTATTGTAACATCCAATGAAGCAATTCAGTCCAATTAATTGAATTTCCCAGCATTACTTGAGAGACAGGACGTTCTAGGAAAGTGTGCTCGATAAATTCACTCCTCGTATCTGTCTCTGCAAGCACTCGCTGCACTCAAAAGCAGCTCTATGCAGGCGTGAATATTGGTAATGAATTTATGTCATACACATTGTTAATTGTGAAATATGTCCAATCTGCTGACATTTTGTTCAGCTTCTGGTGTTTTTGTTTGCAACAAACATTGCACTTACACTGTGTGGTGTCAGTGAAGCCATATTAAAGTGGAAAATCTATTTTCTACTTTTCTGTTATTGATCTCATTTTTTAAATTTGTGTCACTTCTGATCTTGTAGTGTCAGATGTCTCTCTGGTGACATAAGCCAGACTTCTCCAATCGTATCGTAGTCCAAGTAAACCAGTCTGCCTCCATCCAATCAACAACATCTAATAAAACCAAGACCTGTCCTATATATTTTTTGTTTTCAATAATCCATTTCACTTGAATGTGCATCACAATCAGAGGAAAATATCTGTCGCTACTTCTGTTACATTGTGATTTTAAACACTGTGAACTATAGCAAAGCTCTAAAGGGTGCCATGCATGATTCGGAATATATATTTATATTGTTCATTGATAGTGTGGGGAAATAAATTAGCTTTTGTCAAATAAATATGTAATTTCAGACTATTTACTATTGATTTACTCTTTAAAACAGGCTTCATCCAATACAAAGCAAGCTGTCATACTCTTTGCAAGAGCAGGGTCGGCTCTAATCTGAAACGTCTCCGTTTTGGTGGGAACTTGGGCATCTGTAGTACAGGTGTGTTTAGAGACTGTGCATTGGTCATCATTGCATGTGTGAGTGAGAGTGAAGCACTAATATAGGTCAGTGTCTTTCTTAGTTTAAACTTTGACACAGTTAAAATGCAAGCCAGATAGCAAATACACACAGTATCTGCCACAGAAATCAATAAAGAGACAATAAAAAGTAGGCCTGGCGGTCTTGGTTAATGAACTGAAGACCGTAGCACTCATATGACAGAGTAAAAGTGTTTCTAGTTAATACATAACCAGACACATTTTTTGCAGGCATGAGAATTTCGTAGTTGTTTTCTATTCAAAGAGTCCAAGGTTTGCCTCAGAACTCACGTGACACAAAGCAAAGAAGACACACAAAGTGCTTATCCACACCCAAACTGAGCATACACTGTAATGCATCACACACAGACATTTACTCTGGACTGCAGCATCACAGGATCAATTATCAAAGCAAGACCTGCCCACACAGCTAATATACACACATTTACACTTACAGAAGTGCCTACAGGTTTTATGGCACGGACAGACACAGAGTGTATAGTGTGGGAAAGACACAGAGTGTATAGTGTTGTAGTCTGCATATCCTTGTAATGCACACTGAACAATACATGCAAATGTAATAACACAGGCAGCTACTATACTGTATAGCTCTGTACACAGAACACACTGGCATGGTCGAGTGCCTCAGATCTTGGGCACAATGCCCATGGGTGGCCTGCTTTTCTGCCATCTTACTGTGCCATAGAGGTCAGAGGAGTATTGTTGGATCACTGAAAGCAAGGCAGACGGGAGCAGGGGGAGCAAGGCAGAGCCTCCCCTGGACTAGAACAGGTTGTATTAGAGTGTCCTGTAAACAGATCATTACACAGCAGCCGTGTTTTCATTAACCAATCCCTTGAGGTCAAATGGTTTATTATCTCAGAGAATGTTAGGTGAAATCATCTTTGTAGCTTTGGGGAATTAATAAGCTATTTTACTTCTGGCAAAATGGGCTTTTAATAAAACTTGGCTGCACTGTAAAACCGAACAGTGAAATGAATTAAATTAAACGAGTTTTTTTCACTCAAATAACAATGAAAGTTCATTGTACTTAATAGAAAAATGTTGTGGGAACGCAAAATTGAATTGTAGTAAGCTGAACTTAATATGATTGAGTTGAGTTGCAGCAGATTTCTAATTCCCAGAATTCTTTGTGTCAGACTGTTTAAATAAATGTTAAAATTAAGTGTTGTTTTTGCACAAGATTAACATAGGGAGACATAAGTTAGTGTTCAATGTTGTGTTAAGTTGGGATTTCTGTTCTGTTAGTTTTGTAGGGTCACCATTGTGGTGAAGAGTAGAGCCTGTAGTTAGGTTGAGGATGAGCTGCAAAATTTTTAAGACCACATACACTATGTGATTGTTAAGTAGAGACACCTGTGCACAACACTGGCCTTGCTCCGCTTCCATGGCTCTCAGCCCCACCCCACTTGTCACAATTTTTTTTTTAAGTTCTATTAACTTAACAAATTTGTTAGTTTACCTAAATGTTTTGAGGTAATAAGTTTCCTCAAATGTTTTGAGTTTTACAGTGTGCCTATGCGGTAGAAAGGCTTTTTTTTTTTAATCGGTGCTTCCTGACTAGAGAAAACAGAAAAAAGGTTGTTGTATTTCCTTTTGCTAAATAGGTAGGCAAACTTCAACACCCATAATGCACTGGGCATGTTGCCATCCAAGGCCACTCCCACCAATCTGCTATTGGATACGCTTACTAGAGTAAAATACAACCATGCTTTAGTAGGAAATACTTCTTAGCAAACTTTTAGTCATAATAGTGTTGACTTGCATTGTTAACGGGTGCAAGAATTCAAAGAGTTGTAGGCAGCGGCTAAAAGCTGCAAAAAATTGTTAATACGCACATCGCAATGGAAAATCTGAACAACTTCTGTGTTTGTAGTCAGCATTTCAAATGGGATGATCACAAATACAGTGTTTTAGGCCAAACAGAGGAGGAAAAATTAAAGAAACTGTCAGTTCCACCCAAAAACCAATGAAAAATGCTGTCACATACAGGTAAGAAAGCTGTTACCATAGTGTTCCATTTTTATCATAATACTGTTTAAAGAGTAGATAAAGTATGATATAATTTTCAGTAATAAACCTACCCTTAAAATAACTGTGGGACAATATATCAATTATCGATTTGCGATACAATGAATCTGGAACGATTCTGATATTTTCCAAATGTTTCTCTCTCGAAACGATTCTGAGCTTAGTTTTTAACAGCAGATGGCGCTACATGCTTTAGAAACACACGTAACAGTAACAGTGCTTGCTTCCAGTTCCTTTTTTTCACACGCTATTTGAACCTAAAATAATCATTCATAAAGTTCGAAAAGGTTGAAGCGAATTACATTAAATTTGCAGTGAGATGTGTTTACATTAATCTTGCATATATAAGTATATTTTAAGTATATTTAACCACTTTCATGACTCAGCCGAACGCATTAGCGCTCTCCAGCACTCTTCTTCATGAGCATTTGAGTGTGTGGTTAAAAACTAGCCTAGAGCGCCATCTGCTGTTAAAACTAAAGGGATATCAGGATCGATCCAGATTCGTTGTATCGCGAATCGTGAATCGATGTATTGTCCCAGCCCTAATACTCTCTTGGTGTACTGTTACAGTAGAGAAGTATTCGATTTCGTACACACCGATTATTTTTGTAATTACGCTTAGTCATGTTTGATGCAACAATTGCTCACTTAAATTTGGCTTCACAAACAAGAATAAAATGTAGGGCGGGACTTGATTTGTCTTGAGGGAGGGGAAATTATTTTGAGTAAGGGGACCTGAATTTGAAAAAATAATGATTTACACAAATCAGTTATTTATAATAAATACTGCAATATTCCATAAAAACATGAATAGTCTATTTTGATTTTTTTTATGGTGACTTTAACCTTAAATATGTTTGTTATATTCATAGTCATACTGTAGTTATTTATACAAAAACTTCAGAGTTTTTTTGTGTTTAAAACTATGCTTTAATTATTAAAGAACAACCAAGAAAGAAAAAGCGTGCCTGGCAAGTGTGACAACACACAGATAAGTGGAGTAGCTCTGGCAGGCAGGTGCTTTGGTGACTGTCAGGTGCTGCTTGTGTCATGGAGTGTCTCTTTGCATGTGCCTCAGGTGACATTTACCTCAAAGAGGCCTGACAGCAGCACAGCTGACACGGAGAAAAGCTGTCCGTCCGTAGGTACATTTAACCCTGTGGGAGATGGAGGCCATGCAGTTACCACCACTGGTGTCTTATTACTACAACTCATTAAACACTACAGCAACTCAAGAGAATGTCAGTAACAATTTTTTATTTTTTTTTACTTTAAATAAACTATTCACATGTGAAGATAAAACACTGTGTTTGGAGAGGATTAAAGCATGAAAAGGAATGACCCTGTTCTGGAGTTCATTTGCAGTTCTCTCGGCCCTATTCAGGCAAATTTCCATGCAGTTCCTGGTTGGTGGTTTGCATTCCAAATGTCCCTAAAAGAGACTCAATGTATGTCTAGAGAACAAGGCCCTCATCAGTACAGCACAGCCTCTAATTACACTGTTATCTATTGACATTACCGGCAGTCTAATATTGACATTCGAACAGAGTCGGGACTGAAATTTGACTCTAATCGAGAATGCGGAAACTCAAGGACTTTTTAAAAGCACTGAAAACAAAGCAGCAGCATCTAATGTCTGAAAGTCACCATGCAGAAGATCATATGAGTACAAAGCCATAATAATATCTCTCCTGGAGGGCAACATTGTGCCGTGCTGGAACTGATTAAAGCTCAGTGAGCCGTTGGTGTTGCTTCTGCAGCCAACCAAAGGTATCGGTGACACAAGGTCTTCCAATGTAAAACCAAGCGCACGCTATGAGACTGAAAGCCTGTGCACATTTAAATGAACAGTTTCTTGCTTTCTAATGTGTTTATGAACATTTATTACGGATGTTTGATTTACTAAAAAGAACCGACTCAATGGAGTCATTCATTGGGAATCAGACAGTGTAGTTGTGCTCTTTGTTTTTGATTGACTAAAAAGAACCGACTCATTGGAGTCATTCTTTGGGAATCAGATTACACTGGTTGCACTGTATGCTTGAAATTCAGTAAAAAGAAACCAACTCATTAGGGTAATTTCTTCAGAAATCAGACTTTACTGGTTGCTCTGTGTTTCTGATTCACCAAAAGAACTGACTCATATGAGTCATTTGTTTGGGAATCAGACTACACTGGTTGTGTTGTATGTTTTTGATTCATTAATAATAACAGACTCATTCCAGACATTCATTCAGGAATGCTTCATTCCAATTCGTGTACTTATACTGCACTCTAAAAGTATGTATATAACCCCACCTGTTTGAACCGCCTGCTCTAAGCGGGACTCGAACCCGGGTCCGCCAGCATGGGCGTTGGGTGCTCTAACAAGGAGGCTAAAAACTGCAGTCTCTACTGTCAATCACTAGAGCGCCTCTTGAGATTAGAGGAATGATGTTTACACACACACACCTCTTACTAGCCTATGTACGTTACACTCATCCCCCAAGCCTCACTCCCAACTGGGTCACGGTACCAATGTAACCCCTCCTGTTCGAACCGCCCGCTTTAAGTGGGACTCAAACCCGGGTCCGCTTGCATGGGAGTCGGGTGCTCTAACAAGGAGGCTAAAGACTGCAGTCTCTACTATCAGTCGCTAGAGCGACTGCTGAGATCAGAGGAATGATGTTTACACACAGCTCTTACTAGCCTACGTACGTTACACTCACCCCCCAAGCCTCACTCCCATCTGGGTCACGGTACCAATGTAACCCCTCCTGTTCGAACCGCCCGCTTTAAGTGGGACTCGAACCCAGGTCCGCTGGCATGGGAGTCGGGTGCTCTAACAAGGAGGCTAAAGACTGCAGTCTTTACTGCTCAGCTTTTACCGGCCTATGACCGTTACATGTAATCTTTTTATGAAGAAAAAGTACATACTTCTGAGTGAGTATCAGAAGTGTAGACAAGCTTTGGGACATACTATCACATCATAAAATTGCCTTTAACAAACGCTTTTGTCGGATAGTCGGATGCGCACATCTGCCATGTTTGTAGTTTTTTAACACTTTTTATTGGTGTTTGACCAAATTCTCCTCGAAGTGCAATGGGTTGTGGGCATAATTAGCCATTAAAGTGTAAACGATTCCACACGTGGAAAATACCAGAAAATGCTTTGGGACACACTTATTCTAATCTCACATACTATTTAGGATGGATAATATGCATGCACATTGGGACGCACTTGCTGCACTGTACATTTTTGATTCATTAAAAACTCTTTCAAGTCATTTGTTTGGTAATCAGACTAAACTAGTTGCTTTGTATGTTTTTGATTCACAAAATGAACCGACTCATTAGAATCATTAGTCTGGGATCCAGGGTCAAGCTTATGGTGGTAATCCAACACGCTTGATGCAGAATAAGTAATACAAAGTCTTTAATGAACACCAAGGAGAATCTCAGGAATAATTGTACACTTGCCACACATAAAGCAAAGGCAATGACCAACAACGACTGAGCTAAATAGGGAGTAAGAGAACTAAATGAGACACAGGTGAAACTAATCAGTAACCAAAGAAATTGGCTAAATGGAAAGGAAACACAAGAAACACAGATACATGAACAAAAAGACAATAAAACCAAACAATCCTGACAATCAGACTACACTGATTATGCTGATTCACACTAGAGTTCATTCTAAACCCTGACTGTATTTACGATTTGGCTATAATCTGGGGCTTTTTCTGTCAGATCTTGTAGTCTTGTACTGTATTCTTGGCAAAATAACCACATACAATTTACTGAAGCTATTGCAAAAGTGCACTTTAAACATGGCTTTATGAAATGAATGGGACATCAGTATGATGAGTCTTTCATTAGACACTGTAAAGCCCAGACAGACTGCCATATATAGCTCCTGTCCAGTCCTTCTTTCATATTTATATATTTCCACCTCTCTCTCATTTTCTTTCTTTTGCTGCCTTTTTCTTATGCTGCATGCTGTCTGAAATATCCACGTCACTCCCTGTGTTTAGCACTCCTACATATAAAGCACACAAAGCCACAGCACAAGAATACAAATACATACTTATGCAAACACACACACACACTGATGAAATGCCCCATTTCCTCTTGCCCTTGCTTCATTCCTTTATTCTCCGTGCTTTCACCCATTTCCCATCATCATCCCTCTCTCTTTCTCTTTTCCCCTTTGGTTGAGCGTAAGAATGGATGCCTCGGAAGGCGACAGCTGGAATCTGATTCATTCGGGAATGGAGAGAGGTAGGCAGGATGAGAGAGAGACAGAGAGAATGAGGGAGATGAGAGGGATTGTCTGTAGGGCACAGTGATAAAGAGGAAATGCAGTCTCCCAGAGACTGCTGAGGATAGGGAGGAGAAGGGGGCCACACTCAATGATTGGTCCAAACAAGCCCCGCCCAGCTTAGTCATGCCTCTGCTGATTGGTCCACAGCCATGCTTGCCACCAGCACTCTTAGTCAATAACCTTTTCAGTGGAATTCTGCTTTGATGGCTGTTTATGTCACTGTGCTGAAATCAACTAGATAAGAATTCTATCAGTCCATAAATATATACATACACTTTTCAGGAGATATATTTTCAAAGCTGAATATAAAGACCTTCTGTATTAGGGTTGGTGATGTAGAAAAATATTATATCTCAATATTTTGTATGCATTTTAATGATATTTGATGCCTTGATAGTTATGTATTTGCTCTGAAATGGTGTAGAATTTTTTTTATCATAAAAGCCATAATTTCAACTAAACAGCCATTGATTTAAATTTTAATTTGAAGGGTTAGTTCACCCAAAAAATTTAATTTGGTCATTATTTACTCACCCTCATGTCGTAAAATGAAGGCTGAACAACTACAGTCACATCAACTGTTTTAACAACGTCTTTACTACCTTTCTGGACCTTGAAAGTGATGGTTAAATGGTTAAATTCCGTTTATGGATGCATCATACACCTCTCGGATTTCATCAAAAATATTTAATTTGTGTTCTGAAGATGAACGAAGGTCTTACGGGTGTGGAACGACATGAGGGTGAGTAATTCATGACAGAAATTTCATTTTTGGGTGAACTAACCCTTTAAAGAGTACAAAAATGGGGGGAAACGAGTTAAAAATTAAAACTCTTAATAAACACAAGGAAGAATATTTAATCATTTTCATTTATATGAACTTCAATGGGGTTCAACGGGTTGAAGGTTCAAATTGCCGTTTCAGTGCAGCTTCAAAGGGCTCTACACGATCCCAGCCGAGGAATAAGGGTCTCATCTACTGAAATGATTGGACATTTTCTAAAAACAAATAAAAACTTATATACTTTTTAAACAATTTTTTAATGCTCGTCCTGCACTGCGCCACGCATTACATAATCATGTTGGAAAGGTCACAATCATCCGATATCGTTGTTTTAATTTTTTTTGGGCCATTTGACTTTGCACGTTTGCTTTGTAGACTCTAGATCGGTACTTCTGCCTACGTTTGTAACACGATTACATAATGTGTGGCGCGTGGTCTGATCATTTCGATACATAGGACCCTCTTTTCTCAGCTGGGATCGTGTAGAGCCCTTTGAAGCTGCATTGAAACTGCAATTTGGACCATCAACCCATTGAACCCCATTGAAGTCCAATATATGGAGAAAAATCCTGAAATGTTTTCCTCAAAAACCTTAATTTCTTTTCAACTGAAGAAAGAAAGACATAAACATCTTGGATGACATGGGGGTGAGTAAACTATCAGGAAATTTTAATTCTGAAGTGAACTAATCCTTTAAACATTATGAAAAATAAAAAATGCCACATAGAGGCCTCCATGATTATTTTTAAGTGATGATGAAAACAAATTATTGAATAAGTTTTGAATCAATTCATTGGAACGGACAGTCTGAACTTACAGAAATGAATTAGATCAGCTTTGAATCTCAAAATTAGTCTTTTAAAAAAATGTATGGCCAAATAAAATCAATGTGATTTATTTTGTATAACCAGCAAATTCATTGGGAATGTCTGTTATATTTCCTACACCATCTCTCTATAGATGCAGACCCAAAAATAGGAACCCCTAAGAAACACAAAGTGAAGGATTCACACTGCTTTGTCAGCATGTGAGGCTGTAAAAATCTCTCTCTCAGCAGTGTAATGTAGTGAACCTGGGCTGAGGCTGCAGGTAGAATGAGGGGTGAGAGGCGGGGGGAATAAGGGACCTGATTCAGCAACAGTACCAGCTGTTCCTGCCTTCAGGGGACCGTTTCATTTCACCCTACTGAGTGTGCACTCTATATGGCACTGAGGGGAGAATTTGTGCCTTCAGATTAGAAGATATGGAAGAGTGGGCGACTCGGCTATTGATTGAGACACAGACCTTTTCAGGGAGACAAAGAGCACCGAGTGGGTGATGTTTCACAGACAGCTTGTCTCTTTCTTGGATTGTAAGCCTGACAAATCAGGCAACGTTTAGGACTGCGACATGCCTGTGCTAGATAAATGTATTTTCCTATCCTGTATGCTGATTGGTCAAAATGAGTACTAAAAACAGGCTATAGTAAAAGTGATTAGCACAATAAATCAAACTCTTTTATTGCTTAATTAAAAATCAGTGACTGTTCAAATATTTTTATCACCCTCTTGACTTTAAACTGCTGGTTAAAGACTGGATGATGAGCCGTTCTCATGGATTGTTGAAGAGACAAATGTTCAAGTCTCCAATCGGATCATGAAGGGTCAAGGGTCAAATTGCTTGTTGTAATGACAAACAGTTAAACAAGGGTCACAGTGTGACAGATGTGTGTGCCATGACACCAAACACACTGCACTTTATCATAATCAGGCTTAGGTTAAAGTAGCTGCAGATGGAGACGTATATAAAGGAAATGCTAATTAGGTTGTATTTTATGCCAATTAGGTGCCAGAGTGTGTAATTCTATGAAAAAACAGAAGTATTTCCATCAACTTAAGTGATAACTGATTTATGAATGTTTGATTTATGATAACTAAGATATTTTGGACATTATTGCAAAATAGAAGAAGATAACAGACTACATACCAAACAAACAAATGTTTATTGTATATTATATTTATTATATCTACAAATCCGATTCCAAAAAAGTTGGGAAACTGTACAAATTGTGAATAAAAACAGAATGCAATGATGTGGAAGTTTCAAATTTCAATATTTTATTCAGAATACAACATAGATGACATATCAAATGTTTAAACTGAGAAAATGTATCATTTTAAGAGAAAAATAAGTTGATTTTAAATTTCATGGCATCAACACATCTCAAAAAAGTTGGGACAAGGCCATGTTTACCACTGTGTGGCATCCCCTCTTCTTTTTATAACAGTCTGCAAACGTCTGGTGACTGAGGAGACAAGTTGCTCAAGTTTAGGAATAGGATTGTTGTCCCATTCTTGTCTAATACAGGCTTCTAGTTGCTCAACTGTCTTAGGTCTTCTTTGTCACATCTTCCTCTTTATGATGCACCAAATGTTTTCTATGGGTGAAAGATCTGGACTGCAGGCTGGCCATTTCAGTACCCGCATCCTTCTTCTACGCAGCCATGATGTTGTAATTGATGCAGTATGTGGTCTGGCATTGTCATGTTGGAAAATGCAAGCACTTCCCTGAAAGAGACGACGTCTGGATGGGAGCATATGTTGTTCTAGAACTTGGATATACCTTTCAGCATTGATGGTGCCTTTCCAGATGTGTAAGCTGCCCATGCCACACACACTCATGCAACCCTATACCATCAGAGATGCAGGCTTCTGAACTGAGCGCTGATAACAACTTTGGTTGTCCTTGTCCTCTTTAGTCCGGATGACATGGCGTCCCAGTTTTGCAAAAAGACCTTCAAATTTTGATTTGTCTGACCACAGAACAGTTTTCCACTTTGCCACAGTCCATTTTAAATGAGCCATGGCCCAGAGATGTTTAGAAATGGCTTCTTTTTTGACCTATAGAGTTTTAGCCGGCAACGGTGAATGGCACGGTGGATTGTGTTCACCGACAATGTTTTCTGGAAGTATTCCTGAGCCCATGTTGTGATTTTCATTACAGTAGCATTCCTGTATGTGATGCAGTGCCGTCTAAGGGCCCGAAGATCATGGGCATCCAGTATGGTTTTCCGGCCTTGACCCTTACGCACAGAGATTGTTCCAGATTCTCTGAATCTTTGGATGATATTATACACTGTAGATGATGATAACTTCAAACTTTTTGCATTTTTTGGAATGTGTAGCTCTCATGAAATCCAAAATGAGCCAATATTTGGCATGACATTTCAGAATAATGTCTCACTTTCAACATCTGATATGTTATCTATATTCTATTGTGAATAAAATATAAGTTTATGAGATTTGTAAATTATTGCATTCTTTTTTTATTCACAATTTGTACAGTGTCCCAACTTTTTTTGGAATCGGGTTTGTATATATATTATTATTTTTGTTAAATCACTATATATATAATGAATGGCTATTTTTTTTCATCTGAATACCAACATTTGTTAGATGAAACAATTTTGAGGTTAATTGATCTAATTTAAAGTCTCTAGAAAATAGTGATCTGTGACACTGTATTTAGTTGAATATCAAAGTTTTTTGTGTCTATCTGTTAATGAGTGGTCCGTGAACACATTAACGTTTTAATGGGAATTTGTGGAGTAAAAATTATAGTAATTATAATAATAATAAGGGTCCCACTTTATATTAAGTGGCCTTAACTACTATGTACTTACATCAAAAAATAAATACAATGTACTTATTGGGTTCATATTGAATTGCAAAACACATTTGCTGCTATTGAGATGGGATATGGGTAAGGTTAGGGAAAGCTTTGGTGGTATGGGTAGGTTTAAGGGTAGGGGTAAGGGTTAAGGCATGGGTCAACAGTGTAATTATAAATGTAATTACAGAAATTAATTACAGATGTAATTACATGCAGGTGTTTTTAAAATATAAGTACAATGTAAAAACATATATGTACACAATAAGTGCATTGTATCAAATGATTAATTTAAATGTAAGTACATAGTAGTTTTGCCACTTAATATAAAGTGGGTTCATAATAAGTAATTAAAAAATTATAATTAAAAAAACTATTTGTTTAAAAGTGAGAAGATAAAATTAGACCTTTAGGCCCCACAGAATTGGCACAGATGGCCCTGAGAGAAATATTGTTACTGGTATTTATTGTTTTTTAATACTTTTGTAATTGTAATTCATGGCATTTTCATTATTATATGTACAGTTCAGATATCTTCCAGTAAAACCTATAGCCTAATTGAGTGAAAGCATTCAATTCATAGTGAAAACTTAGTATTGACAAGTTAAAAAATAAATATTAATAAGAATATCAAAAGTCATTCATACATTCTGTAAAAGAGTGTGTATATATGCATCAATGAATTTCATTGATGTCATTTGGAGTAACCAATAAAAGGACCATTTTGGATCAAGTCATGTGGTCAGTATCATGTGACAGGATGAGCCATCATTCAGACACCTGGTCATGAACTATTTGAAATATTCATTTTTTTACTTGCTCGTATGCATGTCCTGAAACATTAGGTCATTTGGTACAACCAATATATATATATATATATTTGACTGTGGAATGCTGGGATTGACCAATCAGAATCAAGTTTTTTATATATACATGTAAACATATAAATACACAGACTGTAAATAAAGTGTGAGTATCAATGTAATAAATGGAAGTTATGGTTGATGTCCAGTGCATATGGTGGTTAGTTTGAGAGTGTTTGATGTTAGACAGTTGCGAGTGGTAAAACCTGTGTGACTGTCCTCTCATATATCATCCTAACACATAAACACACACTTACACACATGCTGTGAATGGCCAGCAAAAGCCCATAGTGACGAGCCACAACAGAACTTAATTGGAACAAACATGCACGTATATGCAGTGTACACACACACACATTTACCATTGACACACCCTCGCTTGTTCAACCTCAAACATGTTCAACCAATGTGTTTTGTGCCTCTTTGTTCACTACCATGAACACCCTTTCTCTCCTCACATATATTCACACAATCCTATATATTCTTTCTCTGGGACGTGCACACACACATTCACCCCCTCATAACCCTCCGGTGGCAGCCGTCCGTCCCTCAGCGCGACATGGCAGGGACGTAACAATGACTTATTAACATTGTGAGCAGCCATCTCCTATTCTCCTAAGCGCCCCTCGCACCAGAGCCAGAAACACACACTCACACACACACATTCAGAGAGGGAGCAGGGAAAGATCTTAACAAATTCATGCTTTACAAATTCACTAAGAAAAATTAGCAACGCATGGACCACATAACATAATTAACTAACATTAATCAACAATGAGCAATACATTTGCCGTATTTATTCATCTTTGTCAACGATAGTTAAAGTTGAAAGTTGAAATTAACATTAACTGAGATTAATAAATGCTTTAGAAGTATTATTCATTGTTAGTTCTTGTTAGCTAATGTAATTAACTAACGGTAGCAATCGGAAACTTATTTTAAAGTGTCTTGAGCATATAAATGACTTCAGAAATAAGATTCTCAAATCACACACTGAAAAAAAAAAAGGATTTTGTCTCAATCAGTTTTATTTTGTTTTAATTCTTAAAACAAAATAATTTTCCTAAGAAGCAAAGCTGCCAATATTAGAACTTGTTTTTCAACAATGTGTCTTGAAAATGTTTTTTTTTTAGTTAGTTCCACTGACAGATTTTTTTATTTGTCTTGTCACTTGACTCACTGCTTTGCCTCGGCAGCTGTCAAACTTCTAAGAAGATATTTTGAGCAGAAAGCATGTCCTTGTTTGAACACATGAAATATAAGAAAAACATGTTTCAGACAAAAATAGAACTTGTTTTAGTAAGGAATAATAGTGTTCATTTACATTCAATGTTTTTGCTATATTTTGTGGTATTTTCATCTAATATTTCAGGAATCTTTGATCACGTGAAATAATTGTTTTCACTTTTATTTTTTCTATTTTAATAATAAAAAGGAGTTTGGCTTCCACATGCAGAGCAAATAAATCATTAGAATATGTTTTTCATTGACAAAAAAATAGTTGTATAAAAAATAGCCTTTATTACTTAAATTATTATATTATATTATATTATATTATATTATATTATATTATATTATATTATATTATATTATATTATATTATATTATATTATATTATTATGAGGGTCCATGACTCTACCATTGGAAAAAGTGGAACAGCTAACTTGGATAACCAATCACTTTACAGCCTTGACATCACTGAATTTTGTTCAGAGTTGTGCGACAGTCAATCACTGTTTGGCCCTGTCCCAAATGGCACACTTCATATGCACTTTTCAGTCTTGTGGACTTACAATGGCTACCAGGTGTCCGTCCATGAGACCGTAGGTTGTCCCATTTGTTAATTTTAGGTTTCAGAAGGGTGCTCGCGAGCGCCCCTTTTGCGGTTGACTTGATGTGCACTTTTGCAGAGCTGCACTAGTGCAAGCTCCGCAGCAGACTTCTTCCCATTACGCCATGAAAGTGCGAACTCGTAGGAAGACCACGAGTGTGCCATTTGGGACAGGGCCTTACTGGATGCCTGTCGCGCAACTGTCTGTGACTTCTCTTATAAACCAGCATTTCTTTCGGTGTAAGCTCTAAAAATAGATCAATCCAAAATGAATGTTTGAGAGCAAACATATTGAAGATTAGCCAATGGGCTGTCGATTCATTAAAGGTGGCCTAGAATCAAAAATTGAATTTATCTTGGCATAGTTAAATAACAAGAGTTCAGTACATGGAAAATACATCCATTGAGTTTCAAACCCCATTGCTTCCTCCTTATATAAATCTCATTTGTTTAAAAGACTTCCGGAAAACACGCGGATCTCAACATAACACCAACTGTTACGCAACAGTCGGGATCATTAATATGTACGCCCCCAATATTTGGCATGATCCATGATAGCATGATATTTTTATTGATATTTGTAAATTGTCTTTCTAAATGTTTCATTAGCATTTTGCTAATGTACTGTTAAATGTGGTTAAAGTTACCATTGTTTCTTACTGTATTCACGGAGACAAGAGCCGTTGCTATTTTCATTTTTAAACACTTGCAGTCTGTATAATGCATAAAAACAACTTCATTCTTTATAAATCTCTCCAACAGTGTAGCATTAGCCGTTAACCACAGAGCATAGCCTCAAACTCATACAGAATCAAACGTAAACATCAAAATAAATACTTTACTCACATAATTCGAGGCATGCATGCAACATGCATGACGAACATCTTGTAAAGATCCATTTGAGGGTTATATTAGCTGTGTGAACTTTGTAAATGTACCGTAATATAGTCGAGAGCTTGTGTGGCAGGGAGCACGCGATTTAAAGGTGTGGCGCGCTGCCAAAATCAGTGTATAGTTAATGATGCCCCAAAATAGGCAGTTAAAAAAAATGTATTAAAAAAAAATCTATGGGGTATTTTAAGCTGAAACTTCACAGACACATTCAGGAGACACCTTAGACTTATATTACATCTTGTGAAAAAGCATTCTTGGGCACCTTTAAATGATAAGCTATTTCCTCACAAAAGCGGTTTATTCAGGGTAGTGAAGCCTCTCCTCCATTGACATCCATAAAAAAACGGCCTGCGTACTGCAGTGTTAGCAGGCGTTTTTCGGCTAAGGTTGCAAGCTTGCCTTCAAGTGGTTTTGCTGGTGACCCTTTTAAGTGACTTTATGCCAGATGTGAATGATCGGCCACAGATTCGTCAATTCCGAAAAACTTGCGCAATGTTCATTATGAGCTTTCTTACTGCATTATGTTGGTATCATTGTAAAGATAAAACATAAGTGATGTAATTACCTGAAATGGCAGAAGTACGTTTAACAAAAAACGCATATAATGATGTCTTTGTTATGGGATTCGAACTCATCACAGTTCATGTTCAGCAATAACAACACTGCCATCTAGCGGTCGGGGTTTAAACTGAAAACAAAGCCACTGCCACGAATCATGGATGTAAACAAATAAATATCGATAGCGTTTTGGAGAATCGATACAGTAGCAGCTTCAAATTGCACAAATTGAAAATACGTCCAATGGAAACATGTACATTTCACAACAACTATCAAATGTCGCAAAAAAAATTTACGCTCACGTGAGGTGGTTTTCCAGGCAATTCGAAAAAGGAATATTTTGCAAAACTGATATGGAAACAGATTTTTTTCGCATTTACAGGTCACCTGGTGTATACATAAAAGCCGATCATTCTTTAAAGATGGCCTGGTATGTTTGGACAGAAAATGAGACATTATTAAACTCATAAAAGATAAAAGAATTATGGGAATACTGGATTCTAAACAACAAAGAAATGCTACAATTTATTCATCGCCAAAAATAATATTGCGATATTCACAAATATTTTCTTACAACCCTAGCAATGAGCATGTTAATGGATGTGATACTCTGCAGGGAAAGGTTCCACCTGTTAAACTGAGCTTGTGATGTGCTGGTCAAACAGAAACTCAGCTGTGTTCCTTTCCTGTCCCTCTCTGCTCCCGTTTGCATATGTGTGGTGATAATGGAACAGCAGGCTGCACTCCACCCTTCCCCACCCCACTCAAACCAGTCCAGCTGACTATTGACACTCCAAACATTTCCATAGCCTGCCCGCACACGGAAACGCAGGAGGAAATACAGTGAGAAGAGAAAGAGCAGGGCACCACAAACTAGCATCACTCTCATACACACTCACATAAATGTAATGTATATATGTGGTCTTTTTTGGTTTTTTATATATATATATATATATATATATATATATATATATATATATATATATATATATATATATATATATATAAAGCGTTTTATTTATTCCATTTATATGATTTTATATGATTTCTTCCATCCAGTGTGACTCATGTTTGTAAATGTGGACTAGACAGTCTAGCTGAACTCTTTCAAGTCTTTATGCCAGCTGTATAATCTCATGTGGATGAAAGTGGCGTGACAGTAGGGCTTTGACCAGTGTTTCCCGTCTGTTTTTGTCTTGTGTACCTATTGACTTATATAATTCTTGTTCTAATAAACTAAGTGTGTGGGTCTTAATAGTTTCAGTAAACAGATCTGAATTCAAGGATAACAATGCCAGGATTGGTCTCTCCTCTAATGCCACTTCTGTGAAATATTGACATTGTCCTTCACATGCAATTTACTGGCGCCTGTTGAGTATGTGTGTGTAGTTTAAAGCTTGTCATGTGTCTCGCATGTGATGTAAAACTAAGCTTGTGTTGTGTTTAGATGAGTGTGCACTTTACCTTAGTTACGTGAAAGAGAGAGCGTGTGTGTGTGCTTAAGAGCTCTTGTTTCTCTGTGTTGCTTGCACACATGCTATGGCTTATAAATATTTGATAGAGTATAGAACTTCAACTCTTCAACTCTAAGTCTAGAAGTCTTCATTTTGCTGAGTCTATTAAATCAAACTTGACCCAATTTACTTTATTACTTTCGTAGTACATGTTCCTGGTCTTATTATGAACGTTTCATATTACATTATTCCATTTTGGAATACATTGCATTTATTCTATATTTTCATAATGTACACTATTGTTTAAAAAAGTATGGGATCAGTATGATTTTTGGTATGACATTTTAGGCCAGATTCTTATAGCGGAAGTAAATGATGACAGAATTTTAATTTTTGGGTGAACTTTCCCTTTAAAACATTATGAGAATGAGCCCCGCCCTTATGTAGCCCCATCCCTTTTCAGTGCTGCGCTCGATGTTGGTATGAATTTTTAGGCCAGATTCTTATTTGTCTTTGTTTCAGAATCCAAATTTTACTTTGGACATCAAGTGGTGAGCCAACCCAGTACTAAAGTAACCTGTATTTAATGTAGTTTTAGCTTTACCTGTTTTATTCCAGGTATTCAAGGACTAGGAAATGTCAAAAAACCTGTCCATTCCGGCCTCTGCCTAATTTTTCTAGTTTCTACCACAATCTACAAATTCATTTTTGATTGATTGGAGTTTGATTGGACCTATGGCCTTTAAAGGGGACCTATTATGCAAAATTCACATTTACATGGTGTTTGAACATAAATTTGTCTCGGAAGTTTGTGTAAAAAACCACCCTATAATGGTAAAAATCCACCCTTTCCTTTTTTTTTTTCTCCATAAATCAAAAGCAGTGTCTCAGAACTAGACGTGTGCCGATATTCGGTAATGCGATAAATCGCGATAATGAATATGCACGATATTGTAATCGTCGGCACTTCAGAATACCGTAAATAATAATTTATTACCAATTATTAATTTAAGGCAATTAAGAATACTTTACCCATCAGTCGTATAAAATGCACAACACCGCTGTATTCTGCGTCAAAAGGACACGCGCTCAGACATAAACAATCCCAACGTGCACGAGAAGCACATGGCGGAACGAGTGAAGGAAACGAGCTGAATGAAAGTGCGCGTTCACTCTCTGACAGCAGAGGGCGCTGATGGAACAGCAGCTGCAGCGGTTAACACGGAAACCGTGCAAACAAAGTAACTGCGCTAGTGAAGTTTTTAAAATGCTTCAAACAGCCATTCATTTTTTTGTGTTCTCAGTGTTGTTCATCACAGCACCAAATACTGAATACTTAAAAAATACATAAAAGGATATTTATTTTCAAACCTAAACATTTTTATATTTTAATCTGGACTACAACATGCCCTAATGATTAGAAATGTTCTGATTATTTGTTATTGTTCAGTAAAACTTTGAAAACATACAGCTTCATTAGTTAACATGTTAACTCATTATCACTAAACTGACAATAAAAATACTTATAAAGTATTAATTATTATTAATTAATGATAATTTCTTAGTTACTATTTAATAACATTACTAAAATCAAAATAACTTTTTTAATGGACCTGAGATAAAACTAACAATAATCAGTTGTGTTTCTAAACTAACATTAACAAAAAATAACACTTTAACAAATGTAGCTATTGCTCAATCTTAGTTAATGCATTAAATAGAGTAAAGTGTTATCTGTTGTTCTTTATAGCCTAATTCTTTTGGATTTTAATCTGTTTGAAAATTTCAGTCAGAGTTGTTTTTGTTTTATTACAAAAAGAGTTCTTAAACCTGTTAAACTATGACAAAAATGGTTTTGCAACTTATTTTAATATCGTGATAATGCCGTATACCGTGATAAAAGCTTCATCAATTAATCGCAACATGAAAATTGATACCGTCACATGCCTACTCAGAACAAGCCGTTTGCAGTTTCAATGCAATGTGGCATCACAAAATGCCTAGGCCCCGCCCACAACTGCTGACGGACTCTGCCCTGTTAGCTTAGCTCCTCCCCTGAGTGAGCTGTACACAGTCCGCCATGTTTATCTCCTCGCCAGAGCATTTAACAGCAGCATCCAAGTGAGAAATATATTCTTATTAAAGCTACTAAAGTTATTCAGTCAAGAGCAGTGAGTGATTTTCTGTTTTCCTTTTGTTGTTTGATTCATATTGACAGCATATATAGCAGTAGGTGCTGTATATTACGCTGCTTTCACTTTAATATACAGATCTAATACATGTGATTTCTTTCCCTGCTGTTGATGTCCGCAGACATAACCGACTGTTTGTGAACTTTGCGTTGACAACCTTGTTGTGTTTATTTGACAGTTTATGTGCAATAAGACTTGAAAGAGAACTTAGTTTAATACTCACAGGACGAGCCGTCTGACAACCAGCTTTCTGTGCATGTGCTCCGAGTGTGTGCCCTCAGAAAACCACATATCAGAAGTTTAAACTGATGTGGCTTTAAAATGCATGCAAATAAAAAACTTGCATGGTGATGAAGAACTGCAATATCACGTGAGCGTGACCATGGTAGAGATGATAATCAAAACCAAACAGATGTTTTGTTAGTTTTTAGCAGAGTATCCGAGGCACGAGTTGTACAGGCTCCGCCCTCTTCTGGAAAGCGGGGTGGGGAGCAGCAGCTCATTTGAATTTAAAGATACATGCACGAAAACAGTTTTTCCTTTCCACTCAAAATTGCATTTACAACATGGTATAATAAATGATCTGTGGGGTATTTTGAACTGAAACTTCACAGACACATTCTGGGGACACCAGAGACTTATGTTACATCATGTAAAAAGGGGCATTACAGGTCCCCTATATACTACTACTCTCACTAGAAAGTGAATTGTGATTTATTTATTTATTTGGTTTATCTCAAAGCCCGTTATAAGTGGATACCAGTGGTGTTTCAGGAGGAGAACATTCAGATTTAGCTCCATTATGGTACAGTATGGCAACTGTCACTTTTCATGATCCAATAGACCCCTTAATCGCCTACGTCACAGTGACGTCACCGCTAGCTGGAGGCAAAACATAAATAAGAACTCATAGCAGGCGCGCTAAAAGTTTGAGGGTTTGACTTTAAAATGTCGTCTTGTTGTGTTTTTGGCTGCCAGAATAGAAGGAACAGGACTTTTGGTTCAAAACTAAAGTTTTACCAGATCCCGGCAGACATTCCTTCATAGAAATCAAGAAGACAAATTGTGGTTGAATGCAATATGGCATACAGACTGGAAGGAGACGATCATAAATAATGCTTGTGTTTGCAGTGCACACTTCATATCAGGTAAAATAATCGATGCATATGTAATGGTGAGTTGGTTTTATCTAGTACAGATCAGCAAGTTTCTTTTTTATATGTGAAAAGTCACCAATCTTCAGTGCACTAGCTAGCTTAAATGTTAAACAAACATACAACGATAGATGTGTGCGCCATCCTTTGAATGGTCTCTTAAAATAATCCACATTGCAAGCGATAATCATAGTTAGCCCAGCGTTAGGTTACATTAGACAATAAGCCTTGAAAAAATTCCCCGAACCACCCGAAAGTAATTCATATGTTGTCTAGGAAATATCGTTAATTTACAAAAATAGCTGTCACGGTCCCACAGAGTCAGTGACTGTACATATTCGGACAGTTCTGAACCTTCTTTTGATCTATGTTTAATAAATCCCTTCTAAAACATGCTAGCTTACGCTTGTCAACATTGCGTCCAGTGCCTCTTTTTGCCTCCAGCTAAGCCCCGCCCACCAGGAAACGTTGCAATGTTTACAAACTTTTAAGGGGGTCTATTGATTCCTGTTGGATAAAATCAAATCACGCCCTACATTTTGTTTCCGCTGAACATCCAGTTTCACTCAGAAATACATAACACGCAGAAGTTAAAATGGGTTAGTAATGCTAGTTAATCTTGAAAAACCCCATTGACTACCATAGTCAGAAAAAAAATAATATGGGAGTCAATAGAGGGCGAGCTCTGCTTGGTTATAAACATTCTTCCAAATATCCTCCTTTGTGTACAGCAAAACAAAGAAATTTATACAGGTTTGGAACAACTTGAGTGGGAGTAAATGAACTATGCTTGTGAACTATCCCTTTGAAACATTGTAAGAATGAGCCTTATGTAGTTTGTATCCGGTTTGTATTTCCACAGCATGAAGGTAAGATCTTACAGATTTATGAATGAACAGCTCATTTTAAAATCTTCCCGGTCTTCTGACATTTATTATGACATCCTCTTCAAACATGATAACTCTTTCACTAACTCTACAATAAGTATATCCACTTCACCAGCTAATTATTCTTCGACAGCGATGACATAGAAATATACAGAGCTACTACAAAAACGAAAGCTCAAACACAAATTTCTAAAGATGGCTGCTCGCCTGTTTCTCGGGCGCATAAGACCTAACGTGATCTGTAAATGCATTTATGTCTGGTTTTGTTTTCTTGAGGTGTCACTGTGTACATCATCATCATATGACTCAAATGTGTGCTACATATGTTTGCACTTCAGTTTAATCTTAAGTGCAAATCAAGGAGGTTGTTTGCCATTTTTGTGTAAAGCTACTGCTTACCAGATGATCAGATGACTTCTGATGAGCACCACCAAGACTCCACTCTTCATTATTCATAAATATAATCTCCAATCCACTTTGACTTCATATTTCTCTGTTCTTCATTTCAGTTCTGATTCTGGAGCCCGTGGAGAGAGACGACCTGAGTGGAAAGACTCTGAAGATCACAGACTTTGGGCTTGCTCGGGAATGGCATCGCACCACAAAGATGAGCGCGGCAGGGACGTATGCCTGGATGGCTCCAGAGGTCATCAAGCTGTCCCTGTTCTCAAAAAGCAGCGATGTATGGAGGTGAGCTGCCGTCCTCCTCTGAACTATGTTTTGCAGCCTAACTAGAGGTTTTCGTGGCTGATTATGGTCTTTTTCGTGTTAGTTTTGGAGTGTTACTCTGGGAGCTGCTGACTGGTGAGGTGCCGTACCGTGAAATTGATGCTTTGGCTGTGGCCTACGGAGTTGCCATGAACAAGCTGACCCTTCCCATCCCCTCCACCTGCCCCGAGGCCTTTGCACAGCTGCTGGGAGGTAAGAAGTTTCGATTGAACCCCATGAAAAAGTTCTCAACTCTGGTCCTCGAGGTCCACTTTCCAGCAGAGTTTTGCTCCAACCCTAATCAAACACACCTGAACAAGCTAATCTGAAGCTAAACTCTGCAGGAAAATGGACCTCGAAGGCTAGAGTTGAGAAACACTGATTTACATCACATCATCACTTTTCTCTCTCCCTGTAGAGTGTTGGTGTCCTAACCCACATGGGCGTCCATCTTTTGGGAGTATCCTGAAGAGACTGGTGGACATCGAGCAATCAGCCATGTTCCAGATGCCCTTGGAGTCTTTCCATTCCCTGCAGGAAGACTGGAGGCTGGAGATCCAGCAGATGTTTGATGAACTACGAGCAAAGGAGAAGGTGAGGACCATAAAGAGATGTTGCATGTTTGGTACATCTCAGGAATATAGTAGCCAACCAACTTTTTTTTGTACCTTATGCCACTGATCAATACTATCATACCACAATATAATATAATAATTAATATTATTTTTTAATATTAATAGTATTTATATTAACATACTATAAGTCACATCAAAGTCTTGTCAAGTTTGTTTTTCACTTTCCAATAAAATATCTACAATAATTAACAATCTTTGCTTTATTTACTGTCAGTTACCAAACAATACCATAATATTTATATTATAATTTATATTAATATATTATTTGTTAAAAATAATTAAAATAGGTATTTTAGAAAGTATAGTATCATTCAAAGGTTTGGGGTCAATACAATTTTTTAAGTCTTTTTGTTCATCAAGGCAATTATTTGATCAAAAATACATTAGAAAAACAGTAATATTGTGATATATTATCACAATTTAAAATAACTGTTTAAATTGTAATTATAATAATATTTAAAAATAACATGTTCCTTCAGAAATCATTCTAAAATGCTGATTTGGTGTTAAAGAAATCATTCTTATTATTATCAATGATGAAAACAGTTGTGCTGCTTAATATTTTGTGGAAACCGTGATACATACACAAGATTATCTGTACTATAGAAAGTTCAAAAGAACAGCATTTATCATATAGACATTTTTTATAACAATGTAAAAGTCTCTACTGTCACTTAAAGTATTAATTTGTTAATGTTTTTGAAAAACTTTCTTACTGTGGAAAAACAAAAATCTTATAGAACCCAAACCTTTGAAAGGTAGTGTACATTTACAGATAGATATTTAGAATCGTATAAAGATACAGTAGAGAATTTGGGTAATTAGGGACCGATGTATGTTTACACACAAGTATTGCGAACCAATATACAAAGGATACCAAAGACAGCGGGAAAAAATCTTATCATCTATGCCTTAAAGAATTTACACTAACAATATTATAAGCAATAACTTGTAGACTTAGTGGATTAGTGGTCTAAATAACTGCCTGTTCATTAGGAGTTGCGATCCTGGGAGGAAGCTCTGGCACGAGCAGCTGAGGAGCAGAGGGAGCAAGAGGAGCATCTGAGGAGGCGCGAGCAGGAGTTAGCCGAGCGGGAGATCGACATTGTGGAGAGAGAGCTCAACATCATCATCCATCAGATGTATCAAGAGAAACCACATGTTAAAAAACGCAAAGGCCACTTCAAAAAGAGCAGACTACTCAAACTCGGCAGGGACAGCAACTGCATCAGTCTGCCATCTGGTGGGTGGAATGGGAATCTCTCTCTCTCGCTCTCTCTCTCTCTCTCTCTCTCTCTCTCTCTATCTATCTATATAAAGTCAAACCACAAACTATTCAGACATTTCTGATATATTTTTACTAGTGGGTACATGACACTATAGTTCATTTATGTAAGTGAGGATAGAAAAATAAACTGTGACATATTATACCCAAACATTCTTCATTCAGTGGATTACCAGTAAAATATGGAACCAAAAATTATTCAGACACTTTGACCTGACCATGTTTTGCTTAAGTGTTATCTGACTTAATTAAGATCATTTTTTTCTGACACAGTTTACACTCTAAAAAATGCTGGGTTAAAAACAACCCAAGCTGGGTAAAATATGGACAAACCCAGCAGGTTGGGTTAAAGGGCACCTATTATGCCCTCTTTCACATGATGTAATATAAGTCTCTGGTCTGGTCAAGTTTCAGCTTAAAATACCCCACAAATTTGCCCCTATTTGGGGGTGAGCAAAAATATGCCTTTTACTATATTAATATATTGTTGGCTAAAAAAATAAATCCAAAATTGGTTGAAAAAAATGGCTGGGTAAGAACAACCCAATCCCTGGTTTTGTCCATATTTAACCCAGCAGTTTTTCTTGTCATATTTTATTACCATTTTTTTAAACTATAATGAATAAACTGTATTAATGAAAGAAATGTTCAAGGTTATTTTTAATCAAATTATTGATATTTTTCAGCAAAATGTGGTATGTTTTTACCATAAAATGCAAATCAAAACAATCTGAAATTTAAAATGAAGCCATAAGATAATTAACAGATAATTAATTCCAAATCAGTATATCCTTAAAGGATTAGTTCACTTCAGAATTAAAATTCCCTGATAATTTACTCACCCCCATGTCATCCAAGATGATTATATCTTTCTTTCTTCAGTTGAAAAGAAATTATGGTTTTTGAGGAAAACATTCCAGGATTTTTCTCCATATAGTGGACTTCACTGGTGTTCAACGGGTTGAAGGTCCAAATTGCAGTTTCATTGCAGCTTCAAAGACTTCTATATACGATCCCAAACGAGAAATAAGAGTCTTATCTAGCGAAACGATTGGTCATATTCTAAAAAAAAATCAAATTATATACTTTTTAACCACAAATTCTCTTCTTGCACTGCTCTGAGATGCGCCACGCATTACGTAATCATGTTTGAAAGGCTACAGCAATCCATTGGTAGCCATTGTAGCCCACTATATGGAGAAAAATCCTGGAATGCAATTTCTTTTCGGCGGAAGAAAGAAAGACATAAACATCTTGGATGACATGGAGGTGAGTAAATTATCAGGAAATTTTCATTCAGAAGTGAACTAATCCTTTAAAGGTGCAGTAAGCGATTTCTGAGAAACACTGTTGATATTTGAAATCAACCCAAAAAAACACGCCCCTCCCTTCATTGCTCCGTCTCTGACAGCATGTGTCTGTTTCAGGTTTCGAGCATAAGATCACAGTGCAAGCGTCACCCAGCGTGGACAAGAGGAAAAGTCAGGGTAGCGAAAGCACCACTCCTCCAGCCAGCCCAGGGGTCATTCCTCGCCTCAGAGCGATACGCCGTAAGTGAAGACGAGAGGAATCCAGCACATTGTTTTTGCTTTATATAGTGGAATAAATAAGAACCAGAGTACATTGCTGGACAGCTTAGTACATATTGATGTACGCCTGCACTGCCATGTGCCAAGAATCAATACCTAGACACTTAAAAGAGTTTATTGTGTCTGTGAAGTGCTTTGAGACTGTCTTAGCTTACATACTTGTGTTTCTATTTAATCCATACTTCATATAGTGTTTTGTAGCAATATGTAGTATGCTAAAACAAACTGAAATGTGTTCATATTGCTGCTATCACTTGTATGTATGGTCTAGTGACACCCAGTGATGGGAGGAAGACGTGGGGCCGGACGGCTGTGTGTAAGAAAGAGGACCTAGGGACCAAGAAGAAGGGCCGAACATGGGGACCCAGCTCCACACATCAGCGTGAGAGAGTCGGGGGCGAGGACAGGTACACCAAAAGAATATGCGTTTAAAGGAGTTATACTTCAATACAATACTATACTTGTGCAAATTTTAGTATGACAAAAATCCTCACCTCACCATGACTACATAGGCCAAGTTTAAAATGTATACAAATATAACATTTTTTTAGCTTAAGGCTGGAATACACTACACAACAGATTTATTCCACAAAGACCAAATACATTAACATTGTCATATCCATTACCATGCTAAACTCTTCCGGGAGGAATTACCATAAAATACCATAAATACCATTTGACAGCATAAGTTGATTAAAAGTGTTTTTTTTAGGTTAAAATCACTCGGGGAGGGCAAGGTCTGGTCCTCCAGCGCCCCAAATTTGGGGAAGTCTCCAAAACATGCTCCTATAACAGCTGGATTCTCAAGTCTAAATGAAATGGGTGAGTCTGAATCACGTTCTGCTTATAGACACTCAGGTTTGAAGACCATCATGACCCAACAAACTGATGTAAACTTAAATTAAAGTAATTTTATGGTCTGTTTCTCCTTATTTGTTATTTATTCATCACCTTTATCTTCTGTGTAGAGGAGCATTGTGAGTTTGATGACAGTTCTCCAGGACGTCTGGCTCCTGACCTGGGCAGTAATGGAGCGATGGAGGAGGTGGGCTCAGGATCAGCGGGTACAGGGCCGGGCTCACAGGACACGGTTCGACGCTGCAGCCAGAGGAAGAAAAGTGACCTGCTGCTGCTGGGCTGTGCCTCCATACTGGCCGCTGTGGGTCTCGGTTCTGACATCTTCCAGCTGGGACGACAACAGGTACACGTTGTTAGACAGTGAGAAAGAAAGTAAGGAATGAAAGAAAAGAGGTAAAATAGGAGGTTTGATTAAAGCTGGACATAGCTGTTGTTGTTTTTTTTCAGTCGAATTTTAATTAGTATATTAATACTTTAATTAAGTAATGAATAATTATTCTACATTTAATTGTAATATTTATGCAAATTATTTTTAATATTTAATAGTTTTATTTAATATTTAAATAAATATATATTTTAATTTACTCAAAAAAGTAATAATTATATATATATATATAATATATACTGTATATAGAAAGAGAGAGCAGAAGTGTTTTCAACAATAATAATAAAAAGTGTGTTTTTAGTTTAAGTTTGTGTTTGAAATGTTTAATTTATTTTAATTTACACAAAAAGTAAATTTATATGTAAGAGAGAGAGTGAGAGAGAGCAAGAGTGTTTTAATAAGAAATAAAAATAAGCAATGTGTTTTTAGTTTGTTTTATGTGGTTTATGTGTTTGAAATGTGTTTTAATTTATTTTAATTTACACAAAAGAAATTATATATATATATAAGAGTGAGAGAGAGCACAACTGTTTTCGACATTAATAATACGAAATGTGTTTTTAGCAGCAAATCAACTAGGGCTGCACACCGATTAATCGCGATTAATCATTTGCAAAACTAAAGTCTGTGTTTACGTAATATATGTGTGTGTTCTGTGTATAATAATTATGTATATATAAGTACATGCACATACATGTATATATTTAAGAAAAAAAATTATATTTATATGTAATATAAAATATAAATATGTATATTTATTTATATATGCATATATTTCTTAAATTTATACATGTATGTGCATGTCTTCATATATACATAATTATTATACACAGAACACACACATATATAACGTAAACAGACTTTTATTTTGCAAACGATTAATCGTGATTAATCGTTGTGCAGCCCTAAAATCAACATATTAGAATAATATTCTAAATTTACATTGAGGTAAATAATATATACATATATAATAATTTTAAATATACAGTATTTATATTATATATGTACATTTTATTGCAAAATTAAATTTTTTTTGCAAGGTACAACACAAATACTTCTATGATGTATAAATATTTATTATTTAATATTGCATTTTTTCTTTATAATAATGAGAATGCAATTTTTTGATAAAAATTAATGGTTTATGTTGATAATTGGTATATACTGATATATGCAAATAATTAATCCAGCATATGCAATTTTATTGTGTTGAACTCAAGTGACATAATTCATTCATATGTGTACAGATGAGTCAAGATGAGCAGGACCCGCGAGAGGAGCAGAGGAAGAAGAAAGAGGGCCTGTTCCAGCGCACGGGTCGATTCAGACGCAGCACCTCTCCACCCAGCCGCACACTGTCTCTCTCCCTGTCCCACAACCGGCATCACGACTCCACCCTGCCCAGCATGGACCCGTCTCCCTCCGTTACGCTCCTCTCCCTTTCCTCTCTCTCCGACTGCAACTCCACCAAGTCCCTGTTGCCGTCTGATCCTGATGACTTTGCCCCGACCCCTAGTAGTGCTCTTCCGGTGGTCTCTCCTGCGCCGTCATTAAACCCTCTGCTGGACCTGAGGGCAGAGAGCTTCAAACGAGAGCCCAACCAGTCGCTCACACCCACCCACGTCTCTGCAGCAATGGCATTAAACCGTGGACACCGCCGCACACCCTCTGATGGGGCCATTCGTCCTCGAGCGCAGACGGTCGTGGGGCATCGCCGCACCCCTTCTGATGGGAGTATGCCTTTCCCCCCCGCACCAGCCCCGACCATCACATCATATACAGGTACAGCGTTTTGGTCACTTGAATGGAGACACTTTACATGATAAGATTTTAAATGCTATTCATTATGCAGTGAATCTTTGTCAAATCATCTTCTGGCTCACATCACAACTACTCATTACAGTAATGAGTAGGGCTGGGACAGTACATCGATTCTCCATTCGTGATTCTGGATCAATTCTGATATTTTCCGAATATATCGCGATTCTCTCTCGAATCGATTCTGAGCTTAGTTTTAACAGCAGATGGTGCTCTAGGCTAGTTTCTAAACTGCACATTCAAATGCTCACGAAGAAGAGTGCTGAAGAGCGCTCATGCGTTCGGCTGAGTCATGCAAGTGGTTAAATATACTTTCACCTCGGCTCAGAATGCTTTTATGCAGCAAGATTAATGTAAACACAGCCCACTGTGAACACTCTTGTAATTTGCTTCAACCTTTTCAAACTTTATGAATGATAATTTTAGGTTTAAGTGGTGTGTGTAAAGAAATCGGAAGTAGGCAGAGTACGGCTGATTCTAAAACACGTAGTGCCATCTGTTGTTAAAAACTAAGCTCAGAATCAATTCTCGAAAAATTCTGAAAATATCAGAATCGATCCATAATAATCGTGTCGCAAATCAAAAATCGATGTATTGTTCCAGCCCTAGTAATGGTTCTTTAGTAAATGTCACCACAACATAAAGACATTATTTCAGAACAACTAAATCCCATTTATCTTAATAGTGTTTTTCATTAAAATCAATAAGATTCTCATACATATATTTAATATTGTATAAAAAAATTTGCAATGGTCATAAAATAGAGTTCATAAACCTACAATTGAACTGAACAACACGATTGAACACTAAGATCTGTTTAAAAAATTTTTGTAATTCCCATTATTATCAATATTGATTTTTCTTAGATTTTCCTGACTGTAATACATTAATTTACTGATATGTATATATATATATATATATATATATATATATATATATATATATATATATATATATATAAGCATCATTAAATAAGATTTAAGATTTTGGGATAAAATATCAAATAAGATATTTAAAAAAAATATATCTTTAAAGGGATAGTTCGCCCAAAAATAAAATTCTGTCATCATTTACTCCCCTTGAAGTTGTTCCAAACCTGTTTGAGTTTCTTTCTTCTGTTGAACACAAAAGAAGATATTTTGAAGAATGTTGGTAACCAGACAGATTATGAACCCCATTGACTTCCATTGAATTTTTTTTCCTACTATGGAAGTCAATGGCTACTGTCAACATTCTTTAAAATACCAACATTCTTTAAAATATTTTCTTTTGTGTTCAACAGAAGAAAGAAACTCAAACAGGTTTGGAACAACTTGAGGGTGAGTAAATGACAATAAAGTAAACTTTCATGTTGTTCATATGTTCTCCTCCAGGTTCTCGTGAAACTCTTGACATTCCACGTCTACCTGACCCGTCTATGGTCTTCCCCTCAGTCCATCGGCGCAAACCCCCTCCTCCAATACCCGTGCCAGAGCCGGACAGCCATACGGGCACTCTCGAGCGTCCCAAAACCCTCGAGTTCGCACCCCGCCCCCGTCCCACCCCAGCTCGAGCACGTCCGGACCCGTGGAAACTATCATCTCTGTCACAGACGCTCAGTTCATCTCCAGGTAGCAGCTGTGACAGTCCGCTGGGCTCGGGTGACAGCGGAGTGAGCGCTGGGGTGAGTGCCGCCCATCAAAGCCTTCTCGACATGGACATGGAGGGCCAGAGCCAGGACAGCACCATTCCCCTGTGCGAACACCCGCAAGGCACTCTCTGCGGTCAGAATTTCTCATAGAAAGACAGAAGCCCCACCGCCTGGGTCGATGCACCCTCAACCAGCACTCTGTGGCCCGTCCTAAGAGGTTTTCCCACAGTTTGCCCTGTGATCCCATCAGACCACACTCTCTGGCAGCTCTAATGGAAAAGCTGCCCTCTGCAGTAGCTAGACAGATGCCTTCTGGACAGGTTAAGCGATAAATGACCTCGATAGGTTTATTTCAGAGTGTCCGCAATGACTCATTGTCTCCGAGTTTAATGGGCCTCATAACGGCCGAGGTCGGTTGGTTAAGTGGTGGCCGATTGTGAGAAGCTTTATCACAAATGGAGCAGGAGAGGGCAGTCTAACTACTGTAGGTCTGTGACCTTCCTTGTTTTGTTCATATCTGTTAACATAGCGCCTCTTCCTCATCATGGTCTCCGTGGACACAACCTGCTTTTCGGCCTGAAAATGACAAGTTCCCTCCAGTGTGTACATTGTAAAGTTCAGTGATGCTTTCTGTAATTATAATCAGGAGAATCGTGTATGCAATTAATTGCAGCGACACAGGGAGCTCTTTTACGAGTTGCATACATTGTAATATACTGATATAAAAATAGGTGTACTATAAAAATTTTCTATTTTTCTTTTTTGGAAAAAACTAATTAGGACTCTCTGCACGACCTAATCAGAATGTGAGAGCAGTCCAAATGTGATATTAAACATGAGCAGATGCTTTCTCTCCATGTGTGGAGGTACTTTTCAAGAACAGGGTACAATTTTTAGTTTAAGCATTATGGCCTGTTCACACCATGAACGATAACGATATAGTTCTAAAAATCATTCCAAATATAAAAGAATAGCACTGTCCACACCACAGCTATAATGATAACGACATAGGGAAACGAAATTGTGGGGATCACTTTCAGAACGATTTTTTTCCAGCTGTTGAACGATAAAACACTGACAGCCAATCAGAATCCGATGGCTCGCGCATTATAACTACAGACGACATTTTGTGGAGAAGTTAATCGCCGAGTTCCAGAAAAAGCCACCACTGTTAGTCAAAAAATTAGATCACCAGGCTAACAAACAGTGTAAAATAAAATGACCTCAGGTATCCAGCACTAGTTTCGACAACATTGCCTTGCTTCCTTTAAAGTTGCAGTGAAAGAGACTAGGGCCCTATAATACACCCGGCGCAATGCGACAGTGTAAAAGAATATTATTGTGTAGGCTACATAAATATAAAAATGTAATGATGAATAGTCATTGCGTGTATTAGAATTAGGCTACCTATTTTCAATTCAGCCTATTACTACTTATAATGATGAACGAAATTGGCTAATTAGTTGAACAATCGTGCCAATACACACACATATATATTAACTGACTCATCGCGCGGAGCTATTTGAAAGCCTGCATTTGCAAGCCCGCTTTAACTTCGCGCACGAGCAGATCGGTTTCTTCGCTTGAAAAGCGTTCAGCTTTTCCGCCAACAAATTCCGCCATGTAAATAGCAATCCGCCATGGCACGAGCGCATCTCGCTCTTAAAGGGAATGGGAGATGACACTCTGATTGGTTTATTGAACGTTACGCCCATTACTCATTAAGAGAATAGGGACAACCCATTTCAAAAATGCGCCCCGGCGCACGGACCGTTTTTCCGTCGTTAAAATAGCAAAAGTGGATTTGGACACCTGAGTGCACCTGCGCCGTGTGCTTTACAGTTTGCGTTTAGATCGTTAAAATAGGGCCCTAGGTGTTGTTTTTATCCCACTATATTGACTTCGTCAGCCAAATTCACTGTTAGATTAGATCGATTACACTAGCTATTCACTCGAAACATAGCATGCTGAGGACATCTGCTGGTTAAAGTTGTGTAAATGCAACAAGAACAGCAAAAATATGTTGTACACGCTTTAAAACTGCAGCGCGTGAGCTTAGAATAAACAAACCGTTATCGTTCGTTGGTTTGGACGCAAATATAGTTATAGTTATCATTCTTGGTGTAAACGGACATTGAGAGGCATAAATCCCATGTTTTGTTGAACCGATCATGAAAAGCAGGTCGTTTTAAAAAAAATAAAATTTTTGTATTCCCCTTTAAATGGTCATTTTGGACTGTCCCACCTTAGAAGCCTTGAACTTTTTGAGGTATCCAACAAATATAAATGACAAATTCTGAATTTATTGTTGTTTATGAATACATTTTAATAAGCAAAAACATCTTATTTATCTTTGCGCATAACCATGCATGATTTTCCTCCCATTACAAAATATTTAACATTTCATAAAATGAAGTCAATTTGAACCCTTTCTACAGCATAACAGGAAGTAAAGAATCTCATTTCATTCTCTCTCCAGTGTTGACGGCATTTGTCCAGCTCAGCTTTAAACTGTTACCAGAAAGAAATATCTAAAAAGTTTATGGTAATAGGTTCATTGATAAATACAACTCAACATAACTCAAACTGACTGCTTAATTTATTGTAAATTTGCAACCCTGTTACTTGCAACACTTTTTCCTTATTTATTTGATAAATTGTGTCTATTTATTTTTTGTTTATTGCAAGAAAATAACTAAATCAAATGAACCAGGGTTTCATTAATTCCAAACAATTCTACACTAGTGTTCACAAGTTTGGCATTAAGATTTTTAACATTTTTCTCCAAGGCTGCATTCATTTAATCAAAAATACTATGAAATATGAACTATTTTTTACAGTTTTAAAATAACTTTTCTATTTGAATAAAGGTCATTTATTTCTATAATGCAAAGCTGATCTTCCAGCATCATTACTCCAGTCTTCAGTGTCACATGATCCTTCAGAAATCATTCTAATATGCTGATCTGCTGCTCAAGAAACATTTTCAACATATTATCATGAATTTTGAAAACTGCTTAATCTTTTTGTGTTTTTATCAGGATTCTTGAATGAATAGAAAGCAAAGAACAGCAATTATTTTAAATATAATGTTTTGTAACAACATACAAGTCTTTACTGTTACTTTTGATTATTTGAATGCATCCCAGCTGAATAAAAATATTAATTTCTTTAACAACAACAAGAACAAAAATCTTACTGACCCCAAAACTTTAACAGAAAAATGAATAAAACAACTGATGTAATTAGTTTGACCTCCAAAATCTTTTGAAGGTCAAGCTTTTGTACCATATTCGTGGAAAGTGCCTCTTACTGCGTCTGACTATAACTGGATGAATAAACCCCTTCTCTGCTCATTTATTCTCTTCTAGAGTGTTTCCAGTGAACAGCATTTCCTTCCCCCTCTCATCATAAAATCATCTGAAAAGCCTCTGTTCTCCTCGACACAATGTCAGCTCCTCTGAGGAGCATTTTGAGGAGAGAAGGGCAGAAATGGGAACATTAGGGTTTTTGTAAGTGGCAATAAAGAGCAAACATGTACTACCTGTTTTTCATGATTGTGTTCCAGACAGACAGTTCCTTACCTCCTTAAGTGACGTTCTTCCTCCACCAACTGAACAATTCAACTTGAAGAGAAAGGAACAGTATGACAGTATGCATGTACACCAGATCTGAAGGACACTGTCATGTCAAAGAGACGCGCGATGAGATCATTAATGACGTCACACTTGTGGATGTTCTTTTGATGGACTGAACGGTGCTGAGAAACAAACACTGGAGGGTTTTCAAATTTGTTGTGCTGAACCGTTAAACCTGGTAGTAGACAGTATTTTTTTTGACTGTCCACCAATGAGCGTCTGTATGTGAGTGTGTGTGCGCGGGCGGGTGTGTGTGCATGTGTTTTTGTGTTATTGTTATAATTTGTATGGGGTAATTCTCTGTGCAGGGGGGTTGAACAAACCCACCACCTTATTTCCTGTGTGAGGAACACTAAGAGTATTTATTAAAATAATTGTTACAAGCAGTGATATGTTGGTTTTGAAAGCCATTTTCTGTCATATCTCTTGTGTGGTTTCATGATTACAAAACACATCACATCCTGTTAAAAGATGCAACAGTAACTTTTTTATTATTATTTTTTAATAATTTTCAGTAACAGATATCTCCAGCTGAGTTAATGTAATGCTGATTTCTTTATTATTACAATTTTCCACATTTTGAATAATAGTTAAGTCATTAAAAATATGAAATAACACATGAAAAGATGGGGTTATGTAGGTTTTTATTTGTATTATTAGAAACTATATAGTTTCTTTTTGGTTAGTTTTATTCATAAAAACATTTAATTTTTTACAAAATTAACTGAATACATTTATGCATAAGATTTTAAGACTTAAAAAGTTCACTCCAAATCTAAATTTAGTCTTACTGCAGATCTGTTATGGTGAAGATTTTGTCTTACACATCTCAAAATTAAAAGGAATTCAAGCCAAATGCATCATTTTATTCCCCTAAACCAGTGGTTCCCAACCACATTCCTGGAGTACCCCCAACACTGCACATTTTCCATGTCTCCTTTGTCTGACACACCCATTTCTGGTCTTGGAGTCTCTGCTAATGAATTGATGACTTGATTCAGGTGTGCTTGATCAAGGAGACATGCAAAATGTGCAGTGTTGGGGGTACTCCAGGAATGTGGTTGGGAACCACTGCCCTAAACAATAAAGCCAGGTCGAGATTTTAAAAAATGGCCACTAGATGTCGACAAACTCCCGCAATGCAAGTTATTATGACGCAACGGATCCATGTGTAAGCACAAATACAACAACTTCGTTATCAATTCCGTTTGGTGTTTTTTTCTTTCTTATAAAATAAAGTTAATGTCACACATTTTTAAAGCAAACCCAAAGAAACAGCTAATTTACCTTTAAGAGAATAGCCGTGGACAAAAGCATGACATAAGAAGCAGCAGAATCTCTGGCTCCATCGTGCTCGTGCGCGCTCTCTCAGACACTGGTCTGTTTACATCAGCGATTGTTCTCTGAGGACAATAGGAAGATGCCACACTGAGGTATTCCTCTCTGCAGAGAGAAATAAGCACATATAGAGACAAAATCATTTTAAAACTATAAATAATTAATTATAATCCACACACTCAAACTGCTCGATAACAATACCGATCACCAAAAATAAAGATTCTGTCATAAATTACCCTCCCAGGTGAAAAAATACTATAATAATTTGTAGTAAATACTATTGTAAAGTACTTGAATTAATTTGTTGTGGTAATTTTATAGTTATAGGTAATATAACAACTACACAAACTACTGTACCCAATGCTGTATTGTTTTCTACAACAAAAGGGTATCTTATACTACAGTACACTACAGTTTACTGTAGTAAAAACTAAAGTATACTACAGTATTTATTACAGTTTATCAGTTCATTACAGTTAATAGTACAGTATGCTGTAGCATTCTTTAACAAAGTGTTGTAAATACTATATATATACTAAAATTTTTTATATAGAATGCTTCAAAAACACTATAATATTTACTATAAATTACTAAAGTATTTTTTCACCTGGGGTTCCAAAGCCGTGAGACATTCGTTCATCTTCGGAAAACAAATGATGATATTTTTAATGAAATTTCTGTCCCTCCATTGACAGACTATGCAACTACCACTTTAAAGCCCCAGAAAGATCGTAAAGAGATCATAAAAGTAATCCATGTGACTCCGGTGGTTTTATGAAGCGATATGAGTGCATTGTTTGCACAAAAAAAAAACAAAACCATAATTTACCACTTTATGCATGTTCATGCAACGTCTCTCACGTCAACAAAACATGCATACATGCGTGTTGTGTTGAGATTTATATTTTTTAAAGCGTTAGTTCACACAAAAATGAAAATTGTGTCATTAATGACTCACCCTCATGTCGTTCCAAACCCGTAAGACCTCCGTTCATCTTAGGAACACAGTTTAAGTTATTTTAGATTTAGTCCAAGAGCTTTCTGTCCCTCCCTTGAAAATGTATACGGTATACTGTCCATGTTCAGAAAGGTAATAAAAACATCATCAAAGTAGTCCATGTGACATCAGTGGGTCAGTTAGAAGTTTTTGAAGCATCAAATACATTTTGGTCCAAAAATAACAAAAAGTACGACTTTATTCAGCATTGTCTTCTCTTCCGGAATCCTTTCCATTGACTTGATTCCATTGAATCCTTTCATCTGTCGGTGTTGGTAATGCACTTTTACGTCGCCGGGGTTGTTTTTGGCGATTAGGACATCCGCGACATGCACACTTACGCACCATTTTAAAAAATATAGCAATACCACAATACAAACAATGTAGAATAGCTTGAATACAGCGTGCGTCTCCCTCAGACTGTAAACGAAGCCCGGGCGCACCGGATAACACGTCAGCAGCGTCTTACATCAGCAGCATCACTGCGGAGTCATGAACCACACTCCGGAGCAGAAGGGGGCGGTAATGCACCAATAAGCTGGATGCCAACCGCTGTAAAACAGGAAAGAAGAAGAAGCTGAGTCATGAACGTGAATTGACAACAGACCCAGAAGAGAAGACAATGCTGAATAAAGTTGTAGTTTTTGTTATTTTTGCACCAAAATGTATTTTCAATGCTTCAAAATGTTGCGAATGTCCTAATCGCCAAAAACAACCGCGGCGACGTAAAAGTGCATTACCAACGCCGACAGATGAAAGGATTCAATGGAATCAATTCCATGGAAAGGATTCCGGAAGAGAAGACAATGCTGAATAAAGTCGTAGTTTTTGTTATTTTTGAACCAAAATGTATTTTCGATGCTTCAAAAACTTCTAACTAACCCACTGATGTCACATGGACTACTTTGATGATGTTTTTATTACCTTTCTGGACATGGACAGTATACCGTACATACATTTTCAATGGAGGGACAGAAAGCTCTCGGACTAAATCTAAAATATCCTAAACTGTGTTCTGAAGATGAACGGAGGTCTTACGGGTTTGGAACGACATGAGGGTGAGTCATTAATGACATCATTTTCATTTTTGGGTGAACTAACCCTTTAAGGCATGTTACCTCACATGTCACTTTCACTTAACAACATGTGGGTGAGTAATTATTGACAGAATTTTCATTTTGGGGTCAAATAATACTTTAAACGCTGAAAAACGGGGCCTGACTCAATATAAAAAGCTGACCAAAGTTGTTTTATACTATAAACTGTATCAGCCTCAGACTCGCCACGCTCTCAAACACTGACATAGCTTTGCTCTTGTCTGTGAAAGCAGCAGCAGACGCCAGCCAGTTACTTAGCAACCACACTTCACTTCCATGGCAATGCTATAAAAAGCAACAACAAAGAAAAAACGGGAAGATGGTGGACATGACAGAAATGTGTGAGGGAGTGTGTCAAAAGATGTACACACACAGAAGAACCTGTTTTGACCTCCACATATGAACTTTTCATTTAATATTAGATTTAACATGCTTTATATACAGTCTGCTGCATAATTTATGTTCTGATTAATCTAATAATGTTATTTTAATTATAATATCATTTCCATCCAATAAATTATTCACTCTCTCTCTCTAATTCCTAAGATAATATACAAAATGGCCATCCCTAACTGATCAGAATCCTCTTTACTGATATTACAAATGATTTTGTCAGTGTAACGTTATGAAATGTATGGTCTTCTCTGTAATTGCCTCTTTATAGATTTCCTTTCCTATCATTTATTTTCCTCCTGCTTTTCTTCAAGTGTTCACATTGTTTTTCTCTCACCTTTTATATTCACAGCCCTGAATGTCATTATGGAAGGAAGTCAAGGGTGACAGACACACCACGTCCCACTGAGAGAGAGAGAGAGAGAGAGAGAGAGAGAGAGAGAAGGTATAAAAGGACAGGGTGGAGGGAGAGACTGGTGGTTCCTCTGCTACAACACAAAGTCTGTGGAGGATTCAAACAAACACTGACTCTCTGAATGTTCGGCTGCTGGTGCTCAGTACTGTGAAGAGAGAAAGCTGATGGGTCACCTCGAGCCAAGGAAAAGTTTACCAAAAAAATTTATATTCTGGCATCATTTACTCACCCAAATGTCTACCTGTATGAACACAAAGATTGTTTGAAAAACATCCAAGCTGCTCTTTTACATATGTCAGGATAACATTGGTTTGTACCATGAAAGTAGACAATATAACTTATGCACCATATTAAAGTGTCAGTTCACCCAAAAATGGAAATTCTGTCATTAATTACTCACCCTCATGTCATTCCAAGACCTTTGTTCATCTTCAGAACACAAATTAAGATATTTTGATGAAATCCAAGTGTATCTGATCCACACATAGGCAGCAACGTCATTGCCAATTTTAAGGTCCAGAAAGGTACTAAAGACATTGTTAAAATAGTCAATGTGACTACAGTGGTTCAACTTTAAAGGGTTAGTTCACCCAAAAATTAATTTATTACTCACCATCATGCCGTTTCTCACCTATAAGACCTTCGTTGATCTTTGGAACACAAATTAAGATATTTTAGTTCAAATCCGATGGCTCCGTGAGGCCTCCATAGGGAGCAATGGACACTTCCTCTCTCAAGATCCATAAAGGTACTAAAAACATATTTAAATCAGTACAGTACAGTGGTTCAATATTAATATAATAAAGAGACGAGAATATTTATGGTACGCCAAAAAACAAATAAAAATAACGACTAATTTAGTGATGACCGATTTCAAAACACTGCTTCAGGAAGATTCGGAGCGTCATGAATCAGTGTATCGAATCTGCTGATCGGAGCTCCAAAGTCACGTGATTTCAGCCGTTGGCAGTTTGACACCTCTATGGCTGCGTCCGAAAACCTAGGTAAGTTAGCTGTCTTGCTGCCTTGCTATCTTATAAGAGAATGACTTGTACGGCAGCGTTTGTGCATGAAGGTACCTCACGAAATTGATTTCGGACAGACTTCTGAGGCAGTGTAACAGTTTAATGATCTACAGCAATATAGCGCGAGCTTTGGTGAGAACTAAACAAATATTTAATCACTACAGTAGTAATTTCTCGATAGAAATTATATCAAAATTGAAATAAGTTGATCAAAATCGTACATTTATACACAAACTGAGCAGCAAACGCAACCTTCGGACGCCATCTTTATTTTTCTAGATCAACTGTAACAGAAGGATGGAAAGCACAGGATTGTGGGATATCAAAGGCAGCTAAGGATACATCTATGCTTTCTTCAAAAATCGATCTGAGGAAGGTATCTCATGAGAGAGAAAGTGAAGCTAACATTGGATTCGGACGTGCCTTCATGCCTTCTTACCTTGAAATGTGTCCTTGGAAGGCAGCATTTTTCAGTTTTCGGACGAAGCCTATGTTTGACACGCGATCTGAATCATGATTCGATACACTGATTCATTTATGATCCGAATCTTCCTGAAGCAGTGTTTTGAAATCGGCCATCACTAAATAAGTCGTTATTTTGTTTTTTTTGGCGCTCCAAAAATATTCTCGTCGCTTTATAATATTAATATTAAACCACTGAACGAACATGAACTGATTTAAATATTTTAGTACCTTTATGGATCTTGAGAGAGGAAATGTCCATTGCTCCCTATGGAGGCCTCACGGAGCCATCGGATTTCAAATAAAATATCTTAATTTGTGTTCCGAAGATCAACAAAGGTCTTACAGTTGTGAAACGGCATGAGGGTAAGTAATAAATGACAAAATTAAATTTTTGGGTGACCTAACGTAACCCTTTAATGTTATGAAGCGACTGGAATACGTTTTGTACGCCAAAACAAAAATAACAACTTTATTTAACAATTTGGACTGTTGTCATATGCAGTTGACGTAGTGAATGCAGTGAAGGCTTCCATGTTTACGTTCGAATCCTGGCTCAGTATTGGCCAGAGCCGAACATGTGAGCAGCACGATGCATGTGTGTGATAGGCCTACTTTATTTTAAAGTTAATTACTAATTACTTACTTATTTTAACTTTGAGCGTCATGTGCGATACACTGCAAAAGACTTGAACGCATACACAGAAAACCAATAGGCTTTATGCCGAACGTCGCATGAACAAACAGGAAAAATTGCATCTACTTGTTGGAGAAAGAGTTAATGGAATTTAACCCAACCCAGCAGTTGGGTTAAATGTTTGCCCAACCTGCTGGGTAGTTTTACTTAACTCAACTATTGTTTAAAGATTACAGTATTGCTTACTTAAAATGAACCCAAAATATCTTGAAAATTAACATTTATTAATATGTTTAATAAATGAACATTTTAATTTCATTTTAGATTCATTTTAAGTCAGCCATATAGTCATTTTCAAACAATAGTTGGGTTAAATAAAACTACCCAGCAGGTTGGGCAAACATTTAATCCAACAGTTGGGTTAAAACAACCCAATCGCTGGGTTTGTCCATTTTCAACCCAACTTGGGTTGTTTTTAACCCAGCATTTTTTAGAGTGTATGTTTAAATATGCAAATTAGGTGTTATCTAATTAAATATGTGCTAATTTGCATAAATTTCTAGAACAAAAATCTGAATATTGGATGAAGTCAGGTTCAAAATTCTCGTTTAACTTTTTGGACATATTACATTAAAACATTTTTACAATAGGAATTTTGGATATCTCTTTTTATCACTCCATAAATCAGAATATACTATCAACAGCCAGAAAAAAAATAATTTTCACCATTTTTTTTAGGAATAAAATGTTGTACAAAATCCTGCATATGATATATCAACAAATCCCTCTGTAAAAACCTTCAGAATATAGATAGGAATAAAACTGTAAAGTTTGGTGTATATAAGGTCTGCTGAAGTGGAGATTTCTGACTCTTGATTTCTGATTTTGAGAAAATGGCCTTTAAAGATATTTACTGTAATTGAAATCTATAGATGCAAATAGATAAAGTGCTATAAAACATACACTTAAAAGTGTATTTTGGATGTTTTCTTTCCACCACTCTGAAAAAATCACTTTATGAAAAGCCAAAAAGCGCAATATCTCAAAATTGACAGGTGCCTGAATTTCTACTCTAAATGTTTGGTTTTGTATCAGAAAAAGCATACAAAAATACACTTACAAAAGTTTCTCTTTTTAAACTTTATTCGTAGACTTCAAATACCAATCAATAGTGCATTCCTGGACTGACTTGCAGGTAAACGTAACCAGTTCGCAGGTCTTCTGATGTCCGGTGGAAGTATGTACAGTACTTCCCAAAGAGGCAATGAATGTACAGTAATGCATTAACATTGTAGTAACCGGAACAACCAGAGGGTCCAAGTCTCTCTCTCCAGAACAGGCAAAAAATAAAGAAAAAGAAACCAGTGGATTTTTCTCTCTCTTTCAGGACAGTAGGGTACCCTCACCCCTTCTTCCTCTTCTTCGAAATCCCTATTGCCATTCTCTCCAGACCCACCTTTCTGGAGGTCAAAGGGCAAACCCTGAATCCTTGGACTGGCAATCAGACAAAAAAACAAGGCTAAGACATCACAAATAAGCCAAGATACAAGAGGAAAACTGAACATATACACAGGTACAAAGCTTCCCCTCACAATGTTAAATATATTTTTCCATAAATCTCTTTTATTTATCCTTCTTCTTTGCTCTCTCACATATCGATAAAAACGATTTAATAAAGTAAAGCTTTCGACAACCATTTTAATATGTCTTAAAGTCTACTTTGACATTCAACAAACACATACCTCAAGTGACATCCAAGAAAAAGTAAAGTACAGTAAGTTTATTTGCTTGTCCATAAACCAGTTTGTGCTTTTGTTGTTGTCTATTGACAACAGTCAGATTTAATGTTTCTCCATCTGTGCAGAAAGAGATCCAGCACATGGGGACATATGGACCACAGCTGAAAGAAGCAAAGGTGATGACCGAGATTCCATACAGGGCATTGTCAGCATTGCTCTGTTATAGATGAAATTACCTTTACCATGTACAGAAATTCAAAGAACATGTCAAAGGTGGAGAGAGAACTGCCACAAAACAGAGTAGACAAGAGACAGCTGGAAAGCAGGAACAGCCAACACTCTCATGCCGATTCATAACCACTTTACATTTTGGTATGAAATTGTACAATCTCGTTTATACGTTGTCGTACGATCTGCTTACGCCCCACTGATGGTTAGGTTTAAGGGTGGGGTTAGATGATGACCTTCATGCTTACTTTTTTAAAAAAAAATCATACTTTTCCGTACAAATCGCATCATACAAATTGCCGCCTTGCAAAATAGTTACATTTTCTCATGAGATGGAGTTGGAACATCTACTGGATTTCTCATGCCAATCTGCTCATGACTACATTATGTTGATTTGGTGCACTTGGTAAGTTTTTGTTTGTGTTTAACTAGTTCTTATTCATCCCAGAAAAGTATATACCGACACCTACTGTTGTGGATGTATGATGTTTCTGTATTGTTTTGTAAAGGGCCTTAAGCATTGAAAAAGCACTATATAATAATGAACAAATTATTATTATTGATATTGTTGTCTTTATTACTATTAGACACAGCTGGTTGTGTGACTTCAACCTGCTCCATGTGGAAGAAATCAGCTTTTATTAGACTACTGATATAACTGGAGTCTTGATTGCATGTGAGTATTCATAATTTTCTTTTATATTCAGGGCTTGACATTAATTTTGTTGCTAAACAGCCACTGTGGATAGAGGTTTTCCAAAGTTATTGGCCGCAATTATGACATCGATACCATGGGGGAAAACTGCCATATAGATATTTTTATTCTCATAAGTTGGCAGCAGGTTTATTAGGCTGCTGTCACTTTAAGACCTGATACATGAATCCATCCATTATACTGTTAGACATGCGTTAAAGCATAATTGACTGTGTTTATGTGAATACTCGCCAAGACATTTTGACATTATTTTGTGTGTATTTGACTGTTTAAAGGTGCCCTAGAACTTTTTTTTAAAAAGATATAATATAAGTCTAAGGTGTCCCCTGAATGTGTCTGTGAAGTTTAATAAATGAGCCGATTCAGGGCTACTGGCCCTTTAATTCTCGTGCTCCACACCCACAGAGCTCGCGCTTGCCTTGAACAGTGCATAAACAAAGTTTACACAGCTAATATAACCATCAAATGGATCTTTACAAAGTGTTCGTCATGCATGCGGCGGATTATGTGAGTATTGTATACTGTTATATCGTTTACATTTGATTCTGAATGAATTTGAGGCTGTGCTCCATGGCTAACGGCTAATGCTACACTGTTGGAGATTTATAAAGAATGAAGTTGTGTTTATGAATTATACAGACTGCAAGTGTTTAATAATGAAAATAGCGACGGCTCTTGTCTCCGTGAATACAGTAAGAAACAATGGTTATTTTAACCACATTTAACAGTACATTAGCAACATGCTAACAAAACATTTAGAAAGACAATTTACGAATATCACTAAAAATACCATGATATCATGGCAGTTATTATTACTCCATCTGCCATTTTTTACGATTGTTCTTGCTTGCTTACCTAGTCTGATGATTCAGCTGTGCACCAGTGATGCGCGGGTTGATCCAAAATGAGCGGGTGCCTGCGGTCATCCGCGGTCACCCGCGGTTACGAGTCATCCAAAAATATTTTTAATGATATTCGGGTCGCGGTCGGTCGGGTCGTTTGAAATAAATATGCCAATTAAACCTTTGTAATTTTCAGTTTTACTTAATAAAGGTTTCAGTTTTACTTTCATGGGTATTTGTGAACATTTATTTATGGTTATTGTAGCCTCAGTCTTTGGCTTAGCCTACCTGTTTTTGTTCGTCTAAAATGTGTTAATAAATACTTTATTAACATATTCTATCCCTGCATTTTGTGATTGTGAGAGCTTCAATTGGGCATTCACGTGGCGAAATAGCCAAGCCTACTAATACAAGTGAGAAATCCTTATTTACCTTTTGAATGTTGAGCGTTATTAACTTTTGAATAAATGCTGACGCGGGACAAAATGCCCGATTTCCCAACACGTTGAACTGAGCAATGAAATTGTACAATTTTAATAGGCTACGTTACTTTTAAACGCATATAGCTCAGTAATGTCAGTTTTATGTATTTTCTAAGAGGGGGCGGGATTTTTGTTGGGAAAGTCGGGGGAGAGACGCGCACTTCGATTAGACTGGATAAACACATGCAGCATCTTAATTGTTAAGAAAATGAAACGAAATAAATGAATAAATCAAGCCTTTATTACATAACACTACAACATTCAGAAAAAGAACAGTTTGCGCTCCTAAGGGCTTTCACACTTTTCCAAAAGTGGGCCTTCTCTCAGTTGACCTGCTGATTAGGCTAATTCTTTAAGCAGGGTCGAAACATAAACATCGCATTCATCAATAATATGCATCTGACAGCTGAAATGGAAAATGATGGGCCGCCTCAAGAACTGCCTGCTCTCGCCGCTGCACCTCTGAGGGCACCACGTCAGGTCCTGAAATATTTCTCTCCTCCACAGGCCGGATATTATTGGCCAGGGAGGCTGATGTGGGGTTCTTACGTCTATGGCCCAATGACGCTACAACGCACCTTTAAGCACTGGAAGCAGTGGAAAACAACTCAATTTGGTACTGAGAGACGGCTTTGGGTGTGAGCATGCCGAAATTCCAGCCTTGTAACACCAACAATATTCATCCGGAGCAAATGCGACAAGTGAGTGAGGGGAGACGGGTTTGTCTGTCTGAGATGAAAGCGCAGCTGGTATCGTGTGTCTTTTTTGTGGAAAATGACTATTGGAAGCATTTCAGATATTTGGAATTTATATGTATGGAAAATTTATATTTTTGAAAAATTATTATTTCTGATGCCTTTAATCTGCAGAAGTGGCTAGTAAGAGTGACTGTCCACACCAGTTACACACCAATGCTGAAATCCACCCGCATTTGGCAGGTTGGAGGGTGTTAATGTCAAACCCTGATTATATTCACTAAAAGTTCTACTCAGTGTAGGCATTAAACTTTTTAATGAAGAAAAAATAACTGAATGCACCTTATTTCATCATCATTTCCTCAAGTGCCACTGAGATGAACTGGGTTGGTACGGCCTGCTATCTGTTTTGAATCTCATCAGTGCGTCTTCTCATCTGAATCCCCAGAGTCCCACTGACACAATTAAATCTTGCCTTCTATTAGGTCAGATGGATAATTTCATCTGTCTTCCCCCATCTCTTCAAAGCCATTAATCCAAACTAGACTGACATGTGCTGTCAAAAGCATCTGCACATTGAAATTAATCCAACCAAAGAACATCAGAGTTTTCATAACAAAGCTTAAAAAAAGAGGAGGACAAACACTTAATGCTTTTGTAAAACATTAATGGTTGTCATAACTACAATTCTCTGAGTTTTACTTGCCGCTATTTTGTAACACTGGTGTTTGGGGTTTCACAGACCTTTATCAAGCACTTCAGATGTTCTGGATCCCGTTTCTTGTGGAAACACAAGCGTTTTCAATATGGCTCCATTAGTTAATGATATTCCAACAGGCTGCATAACCATTGTGACATCATCAGGATGCGCTCTTCTCTTAAAGGGATAGTTCAACCAAAAATGAAAATTCTATCATCATTTACTCACCCTCTAGTGGTTCCAAATTTTGAAAGACTTTATATATAGAAAGATGGTGCACTTTTATTATGAATGGGAGAAAGTGCAAAGTTGTAGAATAAGTCCCGCCTTCTAAATGCAGATTGGTAAAGTCGTCGCGTCACTAGAAGCTCCGGTTCCTATAGAAACAGTCAGACGCATGCGCATTAGCTTAATCCAGCCTGAAAAATGCAGATTTTTTGTCATGATTTGAGCATTTAGAAACAAAATTTATTAGACAATTGCTGTCAGATTTCATTGGTGATTTCAATTATGAAATTTAATCGAAAGCTTGGCAAACAGCTTTGGAGAATTTGATGTTTCCTCATTCAGATATATATCAGCCGCACTTGAATGCCTGAGAGGAGTTTCAAAGATGGCCGCTGAGTGAAATGACTTGTCTTAAAGGGACTGTAATGGTAGCCATTGACTTCTATAGTAGGAAAAAAAAAATACTATGGCCACCGTCAGCTGTCTGGATTCTTCAAAATATCTTCTTTTGTGTTCTCATACAGGTTTGGAACAACTTGAGGGTGAGTATATGATGACAGAATTTTCATTTTTGGGTGAACTGTCCCTTTAAGGGGGAGGGGCTAAGCAACAGTCCTATACAAGGGAAATGGACAACGAGGTTCACGAAACACAGTACGGAGGATGTTGTACCTTTGAGAAAGGGAAAGATAACAACTTGCTCAAACCACTATAGTACAGCAAACTGAGAGGAAAAACAAAATCGATATCAAAGGACAAATTACAAACACTTGAATTAGCCCTTGAATTGAAACAGTTCAGAAATTGAGTTGAGATATGTCCAAATTCAAGAGAGAGAAAAAGGAGACAAAAAGTAACAGGCGTTGGCAGGCAAGCGTGAGATCTAGTCGTGAAACATTGATTTTCCTCTGTATCGAGTAGAGAGGGTATTTCTCAATGGATCAGAGTGAGTTCAAAGGTCACTAGCCTGATCGTTGACCTTCATCGTCTGCACTTAAGTAGCAGTGTGGCTTTGATACGTGTGCTTTCACTCTATTCTCTACCTACAGACTCAATTCAGCCACCCATGTTTTTTGTTAAAACATTATGCACATTTTAATATCCTTATTCGATCATGTAATTTTAAATTGTAATGTCAGACCCCCATTGTTTTTATAATTATAATTGAGCGTTTCCTCTTTTTTCCTCCTCGTGTTCTTCGTTCATCAATCAGATTCTCAATTCCTGGGAAATGAAAGCACCGGGGAAGTTGGATTTAAAGGGACAGAGCGAGAAAAGACAGTCGCGGGGTGCTGTGCTGTAGCTGTGCCCGTTTCGTTTTTCAGAGGGGGACGCAGCACATGTATCCTGGTTGTCCAAGGGATGGGGGGCATTGTGGGATAAAGGGCAGAGACTCGAGAGGAGAGGTTTTCTATCAGGGTTAGGGCGAGGCATGAGCGGGCGGAGCAGTGGGCTTCGGGCCGAGTTTAACCCAATGACTCTTTCCCACTTTCACGGACCTGCTGACTGCACTTATTCATCTTCATCTCCGTCAGCTGGATGTATCGCAGCACGTTTGTGTCTGGATGGGGAGAAGATAAAGTGCAGAGAATAAGAAGTGCAATAAAGACACCAGCATAAAGCTGGGTTCACACTGCCAGCGACTGTTGCTATGTGTCGTCAGTGACTGCCGCCTAAAACAAACATTTTTTGAGGAAAAGACTAAATATAAATTAAATCAGTACATAAAATGCTAGGGATAGTTCACCTAAAAAATTAAAATCCTGTCATTAATTATTCACCCTCATGTCATTCCAAAACCATAAGACTTTCGTTCATCTTCAAAACACAAATAAAGATCTTTTTGATGAAATCTGAGAGCTTTCTGTCCCTCCATTGACAGCTATGCAATTGACACTTTGACGCTTCAAAAAGTTCATACAGAGATCGTAAAACTAATCCATATGAATTGAGTGGTTTAGTCCAAATTTTCTGAAGAGAGTCAATCACTTTATATGATGAACAGATTTAATTTAGGCTTTTATTCACATAAACATTCATCATCTCACTCATCAGTTCTGGTAAACAGAAGCTCAAGCATGTTCACATGACGTGTGAGAACCAATGAGGTTCATTCTCGTGTTACGCAGCACGTTTGAGCTTCCACAAGAACCAATGAGGTTTGTTCTCGCGCATCAAGCAGGTTCGGTTGAGCTTCTGTTTATGTCCGCTGATCAAAGTTTATGTGTGAATAAAAGCCTAAATTCAATCTGTTCATCATATACAATACAATCTCTTTTTGAAGCATCAAAGTGGTTGCGTAGCTGTCAATGGAGGGACAGAAATCTCTCAAATTTCATCAAAAATTTGTGTTTCGAAGATTAACAAAAGTCTTACGGGTTTGGAACAGAGACAGAATTTTCATTTTCACTTTCACTATCCCTTTAATATGAAGATGAATGAGAAACAGCAAGTGGTCTTTGCCATTCTGGCTATTTATCCAGCGAGAGCGCTCTTCATTTGCAAAAGTTAAACATATCTTAAGTTTGTTGCATCGCTGAACATGCATCACCAACCATCACTGTCTCTCGTGTCTCCTGAAATCGCCAGCTCTCTGAAATGAATAGGATCATGCCGCTTTGTTGCTGCGTGTCGCTGGAAGTGTGAACACAACTTAAGAATAAACCTTCTTAAAATCTTTGGTTGCTTCAGTAGGCAAGAACATGTCAAGAACATAAATACAACTAATATATAGCATAACAGCCATTATATAAAACAGGATATGCACATATTCTATATATCAGTGGTTCTGAACTGTTGGGTCGCGGAAGATTCATTATCATTAACTAAAAATTGTTAAATAAAATAAAGCTGAAATAAAATATAAAATAAATATTAAATAAAAAACTAACTTAAATAAAACATAATAAAAATAAATGATAAAGTAATATAAAAAGCACATAACAAAATACTAAAATGAAAACTGAAAATATAGAAATAAAAGGTAATTCAAAATATTAATAAATACTATATCTGTATGTAAATAATCCTGAAAATAACACTGGGTTGTGGCTATTTTGGAGCAAATTCATCTGTCATAGTATATTAGTAAAAATGATCCATATTAATAATATTCAGCGTTTGATTTAAATTCGGTTTACTTTTGTAAGATAAACTACATGGTAGCATGATATATGAGCCGAGATGACAGAATTTTTAATTCATGCATGCTCAGTTCTCATATTTTTATAATTACATTTCCTCTGCATCATCTAACACTCACTTTAAGTTAATCGTCAGAAACACTAATCATTTTATAACACAGTTAAATGTAAAATTTCAACAATAAATATCCATTTTAATGTTATAAGTTTACCATCTAAATTCACTGGTGGCATTTAAAACAATCAATATTAGTTTTTATTTAAACAAAACAGACAGATAATTAGCAGCTTATCAGTATCAGCCGGAATTTTAATATCGGTGAATCCCTACTACACGATTTATTGTTGAGTCACAATGCAAAACCACCACTGTAGAAGCACCACTGTATATGATATTAAAGCGATCATAAAGCCACCTGTGGGTTCACGGCACTTGGCATCGCGCAGGTAACGCAGGGCACACTCATAGTCTCCAAGGTGGTAGAAGGCAATCCCAGCACGGTACATGGCCTTAAAGTGATCCTGCTGGTGTCCGAGGACCTTCAAACAGTATTCCTTAACCCGCTCATAATTCACCAGCTCCGACTGCAGCAAGCATGCTATAAGGAAGGAGAGAGTGTAAACAAGAAAGAGGGGAATTAGTACAATGAAAAGGACAGGACAAAACAATAAAATAGCTGAAACAAATACATCAATGAACAGCTAGAAAGAAGAGAATAAAAATAGCCATGAAATATACTAGTGCAAAACCCCACTCTATGAGATAAAGGGCAGTATGTTTTCTTGCAGTCATCCGTTGTACTGAAGGTCTGAGAGCAGCAGTTTTTAATGCTATTGGTTTCAGATAACCACATTAGCACAAAGTGAAGGTCTAATTGCATCTTTTAGCCACTCTAGGCTCAGTGACACAAGTGAAGTAATTGTTTTATCTGCTGTCTAAAGAGAAAATAAACCAAACGAGACACATCCTAATCTAAAGCTGCTGCCTAAAAGTGTTGGATGTGTCTGAAAATGTGCATGCGTTATCTAACAAGGATGAATGTGTAAAGGTTTTTTTTTTATATATATATATAAGATTATGAAAAACATATGACTATTTAATACTTCCACTATTCTAACCAGAATGACAGATCAGATATAGCAGATAATTATATGAAAATGTTCCACATCCATTTCTAATAATTCATGGAATGAATTAAATGTTGGAGGTCTTTGGTTTAAAAAAAGCTGCAGCTAATTAGACGCATTGGCCCTGAAAGAACATCTGCACGGCAAATGAATTACTGCGGTGCCTGCTAGGCAGCTGGTGCGTGTTGTCAACCCTTCATCCAATCAGGGTTATTTATTCCAACAGCAGATGACATGGCTGGACACTGATGGCAGGGGCTGGGAAACTCAATTTCATATTTCAATTTGGGCTCACTGGTTGTGGTGTATGTGTGTGTGTTTATGTGTGGCATGTGTCTGGTATGTTCCGGAGTTTAGAATATCCTGCAATTCAATTCATCATTTAAGCTCTTGCATAAGCTCACTTCTAATTATGACCTGAATTCACCCTTTCACATAATTTTTATGCACCAGCTAAATGAAGGATTGATATACTACTGTCTTATGCTCATCAAGGCTCCATTTATTTAAAGATAAATAGAGTAAAAACAGTAATATTGTGAAATATTATTACAATTCAACGTAACGGTTTTCTATTTTAATATATTTTAAAATATAATTTATTCCTGTGATCAAAGCTGATTTTTCAGCATCACTCCATGATCCTTCAGAATTATAACTTGCAGATTTGCTGCTCAAGAAACATTTTTTATTATTATCAGTGTTGAAAAAATAGAAATGTATGTTTTACATTGTTTTACTGCCCTTTGATCAATGCAATGCATCCTTGCTGAATAAAATTAACTTTCTGAACAGTATTATATATAAATATACAGACCCGATTCCAAAAAAGTTGGGACACTGTACAAATTGTGAATAAAAAAAGGAATGCAATAATTTACAAATCTCATAAACTTATATTTTATTCACAATAGAATATAGATAACATATCAAATGTTGAAAGTGAGACATTATTCTGAAATGTCATGCCAAATATTGGCTCATTTTGGATTACATGAGAGCTACACATTCCAAAAAAGTTGGGACAGGTAGCAATAAGAGGCCGGAAAAGTTAAATGTACATATAAGGAACAGCTGGAGGACCAATTTGCAACTTATTAGGTCAATTGGCAACATGATTGGGTATAAAAAGAGCCTCTCAGAGTGGCAGTGTCTCTCAGAAATCAAGATGGGCAGAGGATCACCAATTCCCCCAATGCTGCGGTGAAAAATAGTGGAGCAATATCAGAAATGCATGATAAGGCTCATAAGGGCCAAGGCTCATTTAAAATGGACTGTGGAAAAGTGGAAAACTGTTCTGTGGTCAGACGAATCAAAATTTTAAATTCTTTTTGGAAAACTGGGAAGCCATGTAATCCGGACTAAAGAGGACAAGGACAACCCAAGTTGTTATCAGTGCTCAGTTCAGAAGCCTGCATCTCTGATGGTATGGGGTTGCATGAGTGCGTGTGGCATGGGCAGCTTACACATCTGGAAAGGCACCATCAATGCTGAAAGGTATATCCAAGTTCTAGAACAACATGTGCTCCCATCCAGACAGTGTCTCTTTCAGGGAAGTGCTTGCATTTTCCAACATGACAATGCCAGACCACATACTGCATCAATTACAACATCATGGCTGTGTAGAAGAAGTATCCGGGTACTGAAATGGCCAACCTGCAGTCCAGATCGAAAACATTTGGCGCATCATAAAGAGGAAGATGCGACAAAGAAGACCTAAGACAGTTGAGCAACTAGAAGCCTGTATTAGACAAGAATGGGATATTCTTGTATATATATAATTTATTTATACAGATTGTATTTGGATTTATATGGTATTTATTTATGCTACTTAAGTAGTAGGTTTATTTTTAACCATTAATTCTTGCCATCATCAAACATTAAAGTATAGTGATACCACAGTGAAAATCTGTGACCCTGCTGTATCTTATGAATTTAATCTAGTTCAATACCTGTTTACTGCATCAGTGCAACACCAATCTTGGCCCTGTCTGACTGGCAGAGGTCTGACCCCTGCCAAGGTTAATGTCTGTCTGTGCAGCCGAGAGCCTGCTGACCAACAAATACACTGACAAAAGCTGCTGCCTTATACCGGCAATCTCCCTGTCCTTCCCTGTTATGTTCCTCCAACTATCACTTTGCCTGTCGCTGACAGTGAAAGTCATGAGTCAGGGATATCGGCACAACGCAGGACATAAGTAGTGACTGAGCACAGGACGGAAAAAGATCAAAATCTACACAAATTCTACGTTGAAAGTACCAAACTGGCAGTAGATGAACTCAACCCAGCCATCTGTAAAAATCACAAGTAAATGAGTGACAGACCAGGATGATTTATTAAGAAACCTTTGTATTCCACAATAGCATTATCAAAGCCCTCATGTTTGTGGGCATGCTGGGAGAATGATGACATAACACCAGAAAATGACATTGCAAATAAAAGGAAGGATGTGTGCTGTTGTAGAGACATGAACTAAAGCAAACATCTGCTGACTGCTCAAACAGCTGTTAAATCAGACACATATACTCGGTGGAGGAAAAGGAGAGAAAACATGGTTTGCCAAACCCTAATGAAGGCTATAAAGACAGAAGGACTAACTAACAAGAGCAGCAGTGAGAAAAACATGATTAGATGACAAATTAAAAGCTTTGAAAGGAAAAATCTAATCTAAATGAGTCATTATAGCTGAAATTTCATTGCAGAGTTTGTCAAGGCTTTCTTCCTTTCTCTCACACTATCTTTTTCAGCTTTTTTTCATTTGTTATGATTTCCCTCTGGTTTCTCTATCATTTTTTACCCTCAGTCTCTGGTTTTCACTTTTTCCAATAAAATACTCTCAAGATAACACTGTACAAATTTCAGGAAACAAAACATCACATGCAGTACAATGTTAGGTTTGTATTGACTTTCACTCTAAGACAATACAGAAATTTACTGACAGATTAAAGGTGCAGTAAGTAATTTCTGAGAAACGCTGTTGAAAGTGGATCAGACTGAGCACCACAACACACTTGTAGCCAATCAGAAGTAAGGGGTGTGTCCACTCATTGGGGGAGGTGCCTGTGCATAGCACATTTGTGAATATGGGGCGGGGCTATCAAGATGGGGTGTGATCCTTTTGGGTAGGGGCGTGTTTGTTTTAGTGATTTCAAATATCAACAGCATTTCTCAAAAATTAAAGGGGACCTATAATGCCCCTTCTTACAAGATATAATAAAAGTCTCTGTTGTCCCCAGAAAGTGTCTGTGAAGTTTAAGCTCAAAATACCCCACAGATCATTTATTATACCATGTTATAAATGCCATTTTTTTAGTGGAAGGAAAATCATGGTGTTTTAATGCATGTATCTTTAAATGCAAATTAGCTGCTGCTCCCCACCCCACTTTCCAGAAGAGGGTGTAGCCTGTCCAGCTCGTGCCTCGGAATAATACTCTGCCAAGTAAGTAAAAGTAAATAATCATTATGGTTTTGATTAAATCATCTCTATCGCATCACGATCACGTGACATTCCAGTTCTTCATCATCATGAAAGTTTTTATCTGCATGCTTTTTAAAGCCAAGTCTAAACTTCTGATATATGATTTTCTCAGAGCATAAACCTGAAGCACGCGAACAGAGAACTGGATGTCAGACGGCACGTCCTGTGAGTATTAAACTAAGTTCTCTTTCACGTGTTATTGCGCTTAAACTGTCAAATACACACAAGGTTATGTCAAAAACACACACAGTTCACATAAACACAGTCGGTTATGTCTGGGAATGTAAACAGCAAGTAAAGAAATCGCATGTGTATATTAGATCTGCGTATTAAAGTGAAAGCAGCATAATATACAGCACCTATTGCTATATATGATGTTAATATGAATCAAACAACAAAAGGAAAACAAAATCACTCACTGCTCTTGACTGAATAACTTTAGTAGCTTTAATAAGAATTAATTTCTCACTCGAATGCGGAGAGAAATATTGCGGACCGTGTACAGCTCACTGAGGGCGGGGTCTATGCTAATAAGGCAGAGTCCGTCAGCAGTCGTGGGCGGGGCCTAGGCATTTTGTGACGTGACTAAAGGAAAAATCTGCAAATGGCTTGTTCTGAGACACTGCTTATGATTTATGGTGATTAAAAAAGAGGAGTGGATGGATTTTTACAATTATAGGGTGGATGTGTACGTACACTTCCGAGACAAATTTATGTTCAAACTCCATGTAAAAGTGAATTTAGCATAATAGGTCCCCTTTAAAAGTGTCATTTCATGCACCTTAAATGTGATCTCCAGTGATTAACTGGGCAAGCCTGTCTCATTTGGTCTGGGATGGGAAAGAGAGAAACTGCCTTTCAGCACACCACCATCATGCTCATCGAGCGTCCTGTCCATCTTCATTCTGGCCAACTGGAACACTGGTGAGCTCTCAGTGTATTCAGTTTCAGGCAATAATGGTCTAATGGCTCCTAACTCTTGTGATATCATGATCTTTCTCTCTGGGCCTTTCTCTCTTTCCACAACACACCTACAAGCGCACACACACAAATCCTGCAGCCTGATTCATCACACAAATGGATAAGGCGTGGCATTGTGGATATTGAGGACTGCACTTAAGTGTCTGCTGAGTGGCTCTATGCGTGTAATAATGATGGCATCACATATTAATGGACCCGATGCACTTTATGCTACATCATAGTTATATGAGAACATAACTGCACAGCTAAAAAAACAAAGCTGGTCATCTGAGCGGGCCAGATACTAACAGGGTCAATCTTGAAATAATCCAACTTTACTGAGGAGGTTTGATAGATTTGTCACCCTTGTTGAAGCACTGCTATACACCAATCAGGTATAACATTATGACCACCTTCTTAATATTATTGTGTTGGTCCCCCTTTTGCTGCCAAAACAGTCGAGGCATGGACTCCACTAGACCCCTGAAGGTGTGCTGTGGTATCTGCACCAAGATGTTAGAAGCAGATCCTTTAGGTCCTGTAAGTTGTGAGGTGGAGCCTCCATAGATTGGACTTGTTTGTTCAACACATCCTTCAGATGCCCAATTGGATTGAGATCTGGGGAATTTGGAGGCCAAGTCAACACTTCAAACTCGTTGTTGTGCTCCTCAAACCATTCCTGAACCATGAAAGAGTGTACATGGTCTGCAACAATGCTTAGGTAGGTGGTACGTTTTAAAGTAACATCCACATGGATGGCAGGACCCAAGGTTTCCCAACAGAACATTGCCCAAAACATCACACTACCTCCGCCCACTTGCTTTCTTCCCATAGTGCATCCTGGTGCCATGTGTTCTCCAGGTAAGTGACGCACATGCACCCGGCCATCCATATGATGTAAAAGAAAACATGATTCATCAGACCAGGCCACCTTCTTCCACTGCTCCGTGGTCCAGTTCTGATGCTCACGTGTCCACTGTTGGCACTTTTGGTGGTGGACAGGGGTCAGCATGGGCACCCTGACTGGTCTGCAGCTACTGTATGCAGCCCCATACGCAACAAACTGTGATGCACTGTGTATTCTGACACCTTTCTATCAGAACCAGCATCAACTTCTTCAATTTGAGCTACAGTAGCTCGTCTGTTGGATCGGACCACACGGACCAGCCTTCGCTCCCCACGTGCATCAGTGAGCCTTGGACACCCATGACCCTGTTGCCGGTTCACCACTGTTCCTTCTTTGGAGCACTTTTGATAGATACTGACCGCTGCAGACCAGGAACACCCCACAAGAGCTGCAGTTTTAGAGATGCTCTGACCCAGTCGTCTAGCCATCACAATTTGGCCCTTGTGATACTCAAATTCTTACACTTGCCCATTTTTCCTGCTGCTAACACATCAACTTTTAGGACAAAATGTTCACTTGCTGCCTAATATATCCCACCCACTAACAGGTGCCGTGATGAAGAGATAATCAGTGTTATTCACTTCACCTGTCAGTGCTCATAATGTTATGCCTGATCAGTGTGTATTGACAGAGACAAGTCAGTTCTCTTTCATGGTTCGTTAGTTTTCAATCAAAGATGGATTCAAAGAACACAGATGACCCCAAAAAATGAACAGCTTGTCAATTCGAAATGACACCAACAGACTGAGGGAAAATCAACCAACAGTCGAAGAAGTAATCCAAAAGTGCAGGCTACAGTGGTTCGGTCACATATGCCAAATGAATGGAAGGTCCAACTAATGGTGCCCAAGAAACCTTGGCAAAACAGATCGAGGCTGACCTCAAAAACCACAGGCTTAGTCTTCCTGATGTAGGACTAAACGTGAATCTTTCAACTGCCAAGCCCGGAAAACTATTGTACAAAACTTTGCAATCCATTGGCACCCACAGCTACGCATTGGCTTTGGGACAAATCTCGCCCAAATGTTTGCTAAGGGACTGAGTGAGGGAGTGTATGAAAAGATTAGCTTGTCTGCTAAACATCTTTTATGTTCCACAGAAGAAATAAAGTCATAATGGTCTGGACAGAGATTGACAAAAAATTATGGCAGAATGATTATTTTTGATTTTAAGATGATTTCAGAGTTCGCTGGCTCGAGTTTTCCTTAAACCGAACAGGTGCAGGGACAGCTGTTGTGTGTGGGAGAAAAAGATGTGCAATAGGTAGAATTGGTGAGCAAATGTTCAGGATTCCCCTCATATTCACACCTTCACATGAGGAGAAATCCAAAATAAGCAGAAAAGCTACCAGCTAGTCAGCAGATACAAACGTTAGAAAGGCAGGAAAATTAGCAAAGCGGGAAAAGTGCGGATAGTGGTTTGTGAAGCGCAGAGAATAGCAAAAGGGTGAGGCAGAACAGAGGGAGTGAGAACTTGAGGGTAATCGATTTCAAACGCCCTCCTCCCGGAACATCCATCTCCAGCGGACTGGATCTCTCCCTCTCTTTTTTGCACTTATTATTATCTTCTCTCCCTCTGTGCTTTTTTTCCTTGTCCCTCTATCTCTCTCAGGGGCACGGCTCTTTTGACAGGTGCGGGCTGACAGCAT